>NW_026267170.1:1683165-1684465 GCF_000697945.3 Frankliniella occidentalis | reverse complement strand
CCCCTCCCCCTCCCCTCCCCAGTACGTGCCATCACACTAGGCCGCCGGGTAACGGGACCTTCTCTCTCAATCGACAAGGATTCGTCAACCTCCTCCCGGGGCAGCACTTGCACCACATGTGCGCAGCACGTGGTCAGGTCCGGCAGGCCAGGCAAGGACGACGCATCACGAGAAAACAACACCACACCCCTCGCCAGCCTCACCTCGCCCCGGAGTCAAACAATGAATGGCTTGTGCAGCCGGCCCGCGCGGCCCCGCCCGGCCGTTTCATCCGGATTAGACAGTTTTATGGCGACCCAGTCGAGTCGACAGGTCTGAGAGCCGCCGCCAGGCAGCCGCCAGGCCGCGAGCCCATGTGGCTCCGGGTTGATAACCCCCTGCACAAGTGCACTGCACTCGGCCCGACACGCCGGAACACGACGCGCGCGCTCGCCCCCCAAAACACCCCCCAGAGATATTGAACCAATATCAAGCACGGAATCTTTGGGGCCGAGCGATTCGCTGTAAACGAAGATCGTTTCTCGGAACGCGCTGGGCTGGCGGGGCTGCGGGGCGAGAGCGCCCCCGGGGAGCCGGCCCGCGGCCCCCTACCCGCGGCCCGCCGCACGGTCACCCACCCCGACACTTCACACCCGCGGTAGGCGCTGCCGCCGCCCACTCGGCGGCCGCCAAGGCGCGAACCCGTTGCACCCCGTCCAGGTGTCTCCGCGCGCTAATTGAGCTAAGCGAGGCGGTGGGCCAGGTGCGAGCACGGTGCGAGCTCGGTCGGAGGGCCACCAGGTGTCGGGGGCCGCGGGGGCCGACACTGACAACAATTATTGGACACTGCGCCCTGCTCTTCGAGTGGCCGGTAACCCTACCCACCCAGCGCTCCTTGCAGACTGATTCCGAAGAGCGCTCAAGGGGGGCTGGCTACCTTGTGAGTGCGACAAGGACGGAGCTATACGGAAGGTATGGGGGAGCGCTCTTCGGAATCAGTCGGCTGGGCCCTGCTGCGCGCGACGCGACTTCAATGCCGTTCAGGCGCGCGTTTGCAAGGACTCGGCTGCAGCTCCTATCTCTTGCGTGGGGAGATACGGGGGTCTTGGCCGGCGCGGCCGAACGGCGCGTCTATTGGTTTGAGGTGCCGCGACTTGTCCACTTCCACAGGACACAGCCACTCGACAGGTGTCGGCGACGAATTACCGTACTTGCGAATCACGCTCGTACCGGGAACTCTATCTCCCTCTTACGACACCTCTGAAGAGCAGGATCAGCGGGCCCCGTATCAGGCGGGGCGGTGCGGCTCGGAACACAACTT
>NW_026267170.1:1662529-1681874 GCF_000697945.3 Frankliniella occidentalis | reverse complement strand
TGGGAAGGGCTGGATAGTCAGCGAAGCGGAGTTAGTACATAGTTGAGGCAAGTGTCCGGCACCCGAATGGAGAGAGAGAGGCGCCACTCCACGCCGCGCGCCGCCTGGCGGCCACAAGCAGCCGGCGCGGCCGCGCTGAGCAGGGAATGACCGGCCAGAGACTGCACTCAATGAGAAGGTTCTATCGGGAAAGTTACGGAAAAACTGTCGGCCGAAGTATTTATTGTGCATTCTGCCACAATACAGGGTGTCCTATAGCCTCCTAATGAAGTTGAAGAAAGCGGTATGGGGGAGCGTCATGGAGAGCGTAGTGAGCACGTGAATGTTACAACCTAATGCTATCATACTCGCTAAATTTCATTGAATATTTTTGTGCAATCGTTCGTGCTAAGTTAAACACATTTCGTTTCGGACTAATTTGTGCGCAAAAAGTGCATCATTATTTTGTACTAATTAAAGAACGAAACTGCCCTGGCGGCAAAAGTACCAAGAACCGCATCATAAATGTGTTATATGTCCCATCTCAAATGCGCCTAAAATGCGCAGGAGGCGCATTAAATGCGCCTCAGGCGCCTAAAATGCACATTTTAGATGGGACATATAACACACTTATGATGCGGTTCTTGGTACTTTTGCCGCCTGGGTGTTCAAATCAACGCAGAAATGTATGCAAAACATTTGATTGCTGGATTTCGTACGTATAAAAAGATACAAATTTAGTTATTAGGCAGCTTCTATTATGTATGTTTACACGCGTTTATCGGAGTTGTCATACATTAGGACTGTGCCCTGAATAATACATAAGACCTTCTTCAAAAATGCTCATGTCATCTGACCTGCCACAGAGACTACGACGCTCACGCTTATTGCGCTGCTTCCGCTTTGCGCTTTCCCACATCGCGTGACTGTTTAAAGCATGTTAATTGCAAGTCCATGTGTCACTTGCAGAGTCCCGGAAAGAACACTACAGGTCCCTAGGCACTATACAGTAATAGTACCGCACGATGCAGTTAATCTCCTGGAATATCGGTGGAACACTACACGGGGCGGGGAACTCACCGGCAGCTGAGTCGCAGGGCTCCGACTTGATGATGTCCTTGACGTCCGCAAAGGGCGGTGCCATGGCGTTGCAGGAGAAGTCACCGTCACAATCACTCAAAGTACGGCGAGAAGATAGGGCACAGCAGCTCAGAAAAGTCCACAAAATGTCACAAAACTTCCTTCACGTTCGGCACTTTCCAGCAGGACAGGTCACGCTGACTCCGGCAGGCGGGTCGTGTTTGCACAGGTAGGCGCGAAATGTCGAGTGCGAGTGTCGTGCTCTGCGCACCGAGCGGCTGTTGCGACTGGCCTGGCCTGGCGGCAGGGCGAGGGCGGGTGGCGGGCCGCGGCGTGGAGCGGGCGGCGGGCCGGGCGACTGGATGGCGACTGGTGTGGTGTGGTTCTGGGCTGGGGTGGTGGTGGTGGTGGTGCGTGCTGCTGCTGCTGCTGCTGCTGCTGGATGGCTGCCGCCGCCACTGCCGCCGCCACTGCCACCGCCGCCCCCGACCTCTCCCTTCTCCTCCCCCCATTGCCCTGGAGAGGCATATACACCATGCCCAGCGCCGCTGCTTGCCTATTGGGTCTGGTCAGTACTGTAATTTGGGGGTGTCACAGATGTATACGCCAAAAGGCGTATGCTGCAGGATCCCGAGCAACAATTGGCATACATTCTAGACTATAGAAATCTTTGCCCATCTACTCCCACGGCACAGCCCCAGCTTTTAGCACGCAGGTGGGAGGGTGCGCAGGACGTGAGCGCCTTTCAGAGTGCATGTATCAAAGGCCCTCTGCTGGCTGTGGGAATGTTAAGAGCAAAGATGTCTAGAATCTATACGCCAAAAAAGATGTCTCAAAAGTATACGCCAAATGTTGCTCGGAATCCGGTAGCATACGCCTTTTGGCGTAGATCAGGTGCCTGATTAACCCCCCGCACTTCTGTAGTTATGCTGTACCGCACGCACGAGTGCGGGCGGGTTGCCTACTCGCCCGGCCCGTAAGGCGCCGTGGACAGGGGCGATATGCAAGCCCGCCCGCACCCGTGCGTGCGGTACAGTCTAACTACAGAAGTGCGCGGAGTTAATCAGCCACCTGGTACATTTGAGACACCCCAGGGTTACGGGGAACGAGCTACTTCCCCGCACGGCCACTCCCGCTATCGGTCGAGGGCACGAGCAGATTTTCAGTATTATTTTGATACCTTATTGAATAAAGCATTCCGGTAAAGCAAAAATGCAGAAAAATGCGAGAAAGAAGAAAACGGAAATCGCCATGCCTTTACATGACGTTTTCTTGTTCCTGCATTTTTCTGCATATTAGCTTTACCGGAATGCTTTATTGGAAGATACATAATAGGCCTTTGCCTTTGCGCCAGTAATTTTGTGTTTGCATAAGTTTTCTTTTGGAGCTGGACTGCACTGATAATCCAAGTAGTGTGCAACTGCAAGATTAATACTTGCCAGTGTTTAACTTCGCAGCAGTGCACTTGCAAGTGTTCAAGTCGTTAGTTGTGGACTTGCAATAATAAGTGTGCAACTCCTAGGAGCTCGGTTGAATACTTCCGTAGAATGGACGCTCAGTGTGTGGGAAGTGATCAACAGTGGGATTGCTAACTTGCAAGTGCACAACTACCGAGTTGAACACGTGCCAGTGCACTACTGCTCAGTTAAACACTTGCAAGTATTCAACTTGAAATTGAACACTTACAAATGTTAAGCACTTGTACACTTAGTTTATCAGTGTCTTACCGGCCGCCCAGCCAGATTTGTGCACGAGTGCACGAGCCTGTTTTGAACGCCTTTGTTCAATTAATTGTAAAATCATGCATTTCTGGGCAAAAGTTTGTCGTAATGGAAACGTAGGTTTAAGATCAGACGATTGTTGCCAGAGGTACACACAAATACATTTATGGCGTGTTGTAAATATCGCTCATTTATGGCGTGTTGTAAATATCGCTCATTTACAGCCATTTTATAGGCTTCCCACTGTTAAAAATATTTTGTGATTTCCCAACACTTTCACGATACGAAGCAACTGTGAAATCACATCACTTCTTTGTAGTCAAAAATAGTGCATTTTGCCTTTTTACTTGGAAAGGGTTGTGAACCAATCGTAATAATTTCTGAAGTTATCAATTTTTGACAACGAAGAACGGTTGTGATTTCACAAAGAGTTCTGGCAACTTTTTTCACACCGAATTCTTCGTGAAGTTCTCACTATTTTTAACAGAGCCTGGCCGACATGACTTTTTCCGGGTAACAGATGTGGCCAAGGAAACGAAGGCATTTACGCTTACATAAATTGTCGGAAGCTGGATTTTGGTTCACTGCAGGTAGATTTGGAACTCCTCTCTTACGTACCTCGATTTTAGTCCCCGGCGATCTGAGGGGTGGAACCCGAGATATTAAACAAAAAGGGACACACTAAATCCTTCTGCACTTTGTTGTGCATATAAAACTTGCAGAATTTCATACAGCCATAATATTATGCACAATTTTTTCATAACTATGTACAATGTGTGCATAATTATGCAAAAAACAAGTATCTAATTTAAACACCAACGTTTGCAAGTTATGATTTTAAACATTCCATGGTGTTTAACTCTAGTTGCACCCTTGCGTGATGTGCACATTTTAAACGTTTAGTCCACGTTTAAATTCTGCACACTTGGACTCTCATGGTTTTATCCCAGTGCGAAAAAATATTTAATTCGACATCGAAATGACGTCGAAACGATGTCGAAATGATTGAATCGACGTCGAAACGACGTTGTTTCGCTATGAATTTCGCACCTGGATACTATCAATAGGAACCATATGGTGTACAGCTGCTATACTTTATTTTAAACACCAATTCACGTTTAACCCAGTTAGTCACCACAATGTGTTGAGAAAATGCACACTTGAACTCGAACACAAATTGACGTGCAACATTAGGGGCCGTACCCAAACCACGTGACGGGTTTTTGGTGGACTTGGACCATGTCCGGCCCGTGAGTGCGAGAGAGACAGAGACACCCGCCCGGAGCGGGGGGAGGAGCGGGGGGAGGAGCGGGTGGGCGGGGTGCAGCGGCGGGCCGTCGGAAGGCTCTGCACGGCCCCAGTTCCAGGTGATTTGGACAAAAACAGTAAAAGCTACAGCAAAGGTAAAAACAGTAACATGGAGATGAAGGATGAGCGCACAGCGTTCCCTCGGACCTACATTGTCCTTTGTCTCCTCCAAGATATGATGTGAGATTTACAAAATTGAACAAATGGATTTTAAACAAAATTGTCAACTCAAGTTTACTGAAATTTTCTCCGATTTTCGCTCGTAATTAGCTTACGAAGGCTTGTGCTCCATTCTTTTCGGAAAAATTGGTCGCCAGTCCCATCCCATCCCTCTGGTTTGAATAGTTTCGGAGCTATGGCCAGCGCAAAGTCCTGCATTTAGCCCCTTCTTGTTCAATAGTTTGGTTTGCACACCCCGGATCGCCGGGGACTAAAATCGAGGTAAGTGAAGATTTCCGAATCTACCGGTGTTCCCAAATGCAGCTTCCTACAGCTTTTGTTAATGATGAGACCTTTTTCTGCACTTGTGCCCTGGGCTAATGCTGCCATGTCAGCATCAGATAAATATATAACTCACGTTTATATAGTACAACAGTCTTACTATAGTCTTACATATCGAGTGTAATTCCCTCCTTTCCCTTCCTGTCAAAAAAGGTGCAACTTGTTTGCTAAGTGTTGGACTGCACACCCCGACCTCACGCCACCGCCCATTAGATCAGCTTTCGACGATAAGAGAAAGAAAGACTCAGAGAGTGAGTGAGGAGAGAGAGAGAGAGAGAGAGAGAGAGAGAGAGAGAGAGAGAGAGAGAGAGGGGGGGGGGGGGTTACGCTGCTTACTGAACGTGTGTACCCACGCCACTGACGGGATTACCCCGACGCTCGTCAGTCGCACCCTTGGGTCGCACCCAACCAAGCAGCCGAGCCACATCAGATCACCTCTGTGCTGCTTAGTGATAGCAAAGTTATGAATGGTGAAAATCAAAAGAGGGGGTGGGAAGGGGTGAGAATGGTGCCAGACATGACAGTACGTTTGGTTGCCTCTGCATTGACTGGAAGGCTGCAGGCGCGGGCGGGAGTGGGAAGGTGACAACTCCCCATCACGGAAAAAAAATAAGTTAGCTATTTCAGCACAACTTTAGCTAGGACAACTCACGTGTCTCAACGTGTCAACCACATCTCGCGTAACGGGCTTCGCGATATCTCACGAAACACTGTTACGTTTCGACGCGCCTGGCAAACATCTACCTAGGCTGCAGCGCTGACCCCCAGTCGTAAATACGCCTTTGGAAAAGTCACAAATTTTGCTCACCAGGGTTTTATTTTGACGAGTTACCCCAACGGAGACCATCGAATATCTGAGAAAAAATATTAAAATGTTGGGTCATTTCCGTGTGGAAAACTCCCTCTGCCACCTAAACGGTTGAGATAGGGCCAAACGGACAAAATTTTCGTCCTTCGGGCTGTGCTTAGTTGCCTCTTAGGAAATCATAAGATAAATTTCAAAATTAACAATATTTTCCGAATGCTTCTTATTCAGGCCGTTTCCAACCAATCTTTGAGCTGGAGTGCTCAAAATCAATAAAGTTCTCCCTTTTTATGATACAAAGTTACAATAAGAATTTCACGTAACTAGCTCAAACCGTTCTCGAGTTCTCGTGATGACAAACTGAAAAACACAGACGCGAAACTTTTTGATCATTACTAGAGTAATAGGCTTTACTATCGCTCAGCCAAAACAATAAAACATTTCGGTAAGTTGAAATGCAGAATAATGCACAGTTAAAGTCTTACGAAGCAAAATGCCAAATGCTTCGTACCTACGAAGGATTTGCTCCCTACGAAGCGTCCGAATCCTTTGTATTACAAAGGATTTGGCATTTTTCTTCGTAAGACTTTAACAGTGTGCAAGTAAGAAGAAAACGGAAATCCCTGTACTTTAACATGGTTAAGTCCGTTTTCTTGTTCCCTGCATTCTTCTGCATATTTTAGCTTTTTCGGAATGCTTTATTTATGTGGTGTCCCGCCGAACACCTAGGCTAGATGGGTTGCATACCCACCAGGGGTCTGCCAGAGATTTATGTAGATCAGCGCCACCTGTCGGTACGTTGTTAGCTTATCACGTGACTGTTCTGTGTCTTAGAGGTCAGTCTGAGCTGGATCGTCACCCGTATCACTGCGTCGATAATAAACCAGTGACTTTCAATATTAGTGTTTCCTTTCTATACTAACGTGAAAAAAACTACAATTTGCAAAAATCTCGAGGAGAGTCCAAGATGCAAGTATCGAACTTTTCACTTACAACTAACTGTTCTTTAATTTAACTTCCGTTAGGATCACACCAATTGAGATCTCGATAACGATAAGGTGCCCGGTGTGGCCGCTCTCATCTCACTTCGCTATCTTGACTGACCTTCTTAACACAAACAGTACGGACTGAAAAGTTTTCTGGAACCTGATTTCTGGTCCTTTTGAGGGGAAAGGTATGACTTAATGATTGGACTTAGAAAAGCTAATTTTCTTGAGGGAGAAAAAAATAACACTTTTTTTTCAGAAGAAAGTAGGTAGAGTAGAGGAACTTCTCGGGTTGTACATGACATAATGTCCACCAAAATAATTTTTCTGTCGATTTTTCTGAATAGTGCACCAAGACTGTTTACTGTTTCAAGTAAGATGCTGACAAAAGATCAAAGACCCTTGATCTCCGATATTATTATACTTCGAATAAGAGAAAAGTTTTATTATCTAAAAACAACATCACCATGTCTTAAGTACAAATCTGATTTTGTCTCAACCTGCAAATGGAACAAAAAAACAAAACAATTTTTCTGTGTGTGTACTTTCGCGAATAATACCAGTCTGACGCCTGAAGATGACACATTCAGAACTCTCTCTAAAGCACATGTGAGTTGATAATGCCACAAGTGAGGTGTGAGGCCGGCAATCAGGCGGGCACTGGCGGACTTCGACCCTCCTCGCGCGAGACTCCTACTCGCCGCTGGCTGCCGCTGGCCAGGACACGAGCGATCGGGCTCCCGAGACTTCTTGGAACTTTTATCTCCCCAACTCGAGAGCAATTCTTGGATGTCGATCAACCCGAATTAGTTTGTTGGCCATATGACCATATGCCGTATGGAGAACGCGTCGGACGTCAGCTTCAATCAGCCACGTGCCTCGCAGCTATTCGAGTTCTAGTAAACATGTTCAAGTGTCGACGAATATTTACAAAATATTAGGATGTGCTAACTCAGACAAAATAGGCTACACAAAAGCTAAACGTTTGCAAATTTTGAGTCAGTTAAATTTTTGGGTAAATGCTTGACCCGAAAGAGCTGATGCGTTTTCTATCATACTAAGCCCTTGCGAAAGGTAGCTACACTGATAAAACAAGTGACAAAATTTGCACACCAATGTGTGCAAGTTATGATGTTGCACATTACAAGGTGTTTAACTCAAGTTGCACACTTGCGTGGTGTGCAAATTTTACACGATATATGATCCAGTGTCCTTCCTGTGTTTAGTTCAGAGCAGCGGGGTGGAGGAAGGGGGCTGGGCGGGGAGTCGGCTCGGTTCAACTAGAGTCCTGAAGTGGGACTCTAGGTTCAACTACGGTGGTGTGGCTGACGCACGCGACGCGACGATCGCCACCCATCCGCCTCACTCACGGTCCCCGCCTACGCCTAGCACAATATACATATGAGCTTGTTATTGCTTCCCTCACCGAGAGTTAAAGCCGATGACACACCTTCCTTTAATAGTGTTAAGTTATGTTTAGTCTAAGTGTAAGTTATCTGCTAAAAAGGTCAGTGCATTACAACAGCTGAGAGTACCTTCCCGACCAAAAACATTACCATGAGTGACACTTTAGCTCGTGTCAATGTTAGTTGAATGCCCAGTGGCGCGGTTGACAAACTATATCAACCCCGGGTCACTAAACTTGCCCTGTTTGTCGGGGAACCCCGCTTTGAGGCCGAGCGCCACAGTCAGAAAATCCCCCTTTACTTCACCTCGCGGTGGCGGCTGAAGTGAACCTACTGGACTTGGCAGACGACGTCTCGCGTGACACGGCTTCGCGATATCTCACGAAGCGCTGTTCCGCTATGCGACGTGCACTGTTAAAAAATCTGTACGCAGTAACAGAATCCATACGGATTCTCCACTTTCCTACTAAGGTCATAATCTTTTCGACTGATATTTGATGGACAAAAACTTGCCTTCACGCTTTATTATTTTTATTTTACAGAATGAAATGGCTTTGTACTTGTTCCATTCGAAAATACATAGTATCATTTCCCCTTCAAAATACCTTTAACATGTTCACTTACTTTTATTCCGCTGCCGCTCGATCGCCCGCTCGACCAACGCAGTTGGGGCACGACCGTAGGGGTCACCACTCCTGAAATCATGTGTACACTGTGCCTGAAACCCTCCGAGATCTACCTGCAATAATGAAATCGTGTGTTATCTGCCGTACAATATTAGCCTGAATGACACCGTGCCTATGTCACGTTATAACGAATGTTATATGGTATTCTAAATATAATGTGACACAATTCACATGATATGCAGGGTGACCGCTCTGCCCCGTAGTTTTTTTTTAAATCTAGACTAGCCCGCCCGCAGACGGGGCCGGTAGAGAAGCTTCGAGGTGCGCGGTGCCGCGCAACCCCTCGCTCTTGTCCCTCGGTGGCGCCTGGGGTGATTTCGCGGTTCGCGGGGGTAAACGCGAAGGACCTTGCGGGTTACATTGGTAGACGCGAGGGGTTGCGCGGCGCATCGCAGGGGTTGACGCGAAGGATCATGGGGCTTTGCGTGGTTGCGAAGGGTTGCGGAGATGTGTCAGTTATTTGGTGTCTGTCTACTGCCGGTCGGCATGGAGCGGTTGAAGTGGGAGGGGGCGGAAGAGATAGGTAGCGCAACCGAGCTTCTCGACCGGCCCCGTCTGCGGGCGGGCTACTCTACATTTAAACAAGGTAGACGCACGTTAAAACCGTGTGAAGCTGAGCTAAATGTGCGTCTACCTTGGCCTGCGGCGCGCTTAAATTAAAATGTTTTCGCGATTTTGGTTGGCATGCCAATGCCTGTCCACATCACATCCCACGTCCCCACTGGTAAAACAAGTGTTTAATTTTGCACGTCAATTGACGTTTAAGTTCAAGTGTGCACTTTCTCTACACTTTGTGGTGTCTAACTATGTAATACGTCAATTGGTGTTTAAACTTTCGACACTTCCGAAACGTATATCAGCGCTGCACACCGAATGGTTCCCTATTGACAGCATAGAACTGTGAGTGTCCATGTGTGCAGAATTTAAACGTTTACAAAACGTCGAAAATTTGCACACCACGCAAGTGTGCAACTTGAGTTAAACACCATGTGATGTGCAAAATCACAACTTGCACACGTTTGATGTGCAAATATTGCACATTTGTTTTACCAGTGCCACGCCAGGCACCTCACTTCACGCCGTCTTCCGGGCGGTCTCCCCTTGCGCTTCCTGACAGAGCTGAGCATTTAAAGTTCAAGTTAAACTCAGCAAAAACTACGGGGCAGAGCGGCCACCCTGTAGAATGTGACGTCGCAGCATTTGACTATAACAGTGTTCTTGGTGGGTTTGGGTCGATGTGTGTGGGTGTGGATGGTGCGGGGCGAGGTGCCACAGGCAGAGCCTCTCGAGGTGGTAGCGCCGCTTGGCTGCGGCATGGCGCCATCCGTGTGGCGCCATGCCGCGCCCCCCAAGACGAGCAGTAGCTCAATGGGCAAATATTTAAGGCGTGTTTACATCTCAACTGACTGCGCTTTGCGGGGTCGGATGAGCCGACCTGAACACATCTCTGCCAACGCCGCAAAGGATGAAGTATTTATTGGGAAGGGATAGGGATCGTTGGCTAACCATACTAATGTGACCGATTTTTGTGATTTTTTGAACCCCCTCTATTCCCTCCTCGTGACTTACCGTAGTATTTGACTGGTGACTTAACCCCCCCCCCCCTATTTAAGTCACGTAGTATTTCCAAACTTGCTTTTTAACCGGTTTTTACCTTATTTGAACTCATTCGGTACACTGTTAAAATCCTGCGAGGCAACGCTTTGCAATTCGATGGGTCCTGTTGTCCGATCTACCCGCGACGCTCCACCGTCATCCGATCTCTCCGCGACGCTCTAACAAAGTCTGATCTCCCCGTGGCGCTCTAACGTCGTCCGATCTCCTTTTGACGCGCGCTCTGCAGCGCTGTCTTCATTTAATTACGAGTAGAAAAATATCGGCAGTAGAGAAAAAGTAAAAATTCCCAGGTGTTCCTACAAGATCGGAACACATAGCAATTTGCTCAACGCTCAAGTTGAACACTAAAAAGTGTGCAACACACCTGTTGAACACTTCCAACTATTCAAAACTCGTGTTGCACACATAGCAGTATGCCACACGGTGTTAAACACTTTAAAGTGTGTGTCAGTTGCACACTTTATATATCAGTGAACTCTTCAGTATTTTGAACCTTTTACTGGTACTAAACGTATTTCTCTAGTACCGGAAGTAATACTGGGCAAACGTTTATTATAACACTGGAAAAATGTTGAAAAAGTAACACTTAAGAAATTCTTAAAACTTTGGTAGTTATACTGAAAATATACTTTCTAATAAAAAGTTAAGAGTGCACATTAAAGAAGATGAAAAATCTCGTTACAAGTCCTTCCTTTATGTCTTTACTTAAAATAGAAGTTTGCGGTTTCTTCTGTCGAGTGAGCATAGTCTGTCTGTAAATTATGAAAACTGCTCAAAATTTGCAGAGCTTTTTTTTTCTGTGATTCGTTAGGTCGACGGATTAACGTCATTTGGATTACAGTAACCATCTCCCACGCGACAGGACAAGTAAAATTGCCAGACAAATCGATTTATTTGAAGAAAATTTAATACAAAATTTCTGCAGAAGACTCATTTTGAGTGTGCATGAGGAGAAAATTCTACCTCATATCTACATTACAACTTTCAGAAACGGGATCCCGCAAATATATTTGTACAATTAATACAACATGACACGTTTATTTTACGTGTCCAGCGAATGTCTGTCATAAACCAACAGAATCTTCTGAAAATATACATCTTTTGAAACTGGAACTGCGTAGCTGCGTCGTGATTAACGGAAAGAGGTTGAAACGAAATGGCTACAGGACGTAAAACTCACATTAAACACAAGTGGTAAATACAACAATCATACTTATGGCAGAGATTTACTTGATCATGGAATAATTTTGACATCTTGATTTTGAAGGAATAATGCAGGACCTAAAAGGACCAGCGGCTTCATGAAATTAAAGACCGATATTATTAATAGTTAAAAAATTTAAAGCAGCAGTCTTTAATTACAGATATTTTAAGCGCATTTAGGTGTTTTGCTGGCTCCCGAAAGAACAGAACTTTTTTTTTCTGAAATACGTCTTTTTGGACATTAACTCGCAACTTGAACTTGCCGAGATGGTTTAAGAGATAAGAAACTTGGGAGAAAGCGGTACGACCATTCATAATAAAATAGAACGATAATTCTAAATGAAAAAATCAATATCCATTAGGAATTGGGGGCCCCAAATGGGGTAAATAACAAATATCAATGTTGCACCAAACAACATGACAAACAAACAACCCATTCACATTCAGAGAATGTGCGTGGAACAGGCGCAATTGACAGCGCAATTAATTGTATATAATTGCATTTACCGCAAATGCATGGATAAAAAAAAAAAAACATCACAAAGAATCTTATGCTTGAGTTTTTATACTCTCACGATAAAAATCATTGCGGAAGTTACAAGGAATGTACGCAAAAATTTACCCAAATAACGCCAGGCCTATTTTTATCGACAGCATGTTAACAAAACACGCACACAACTTGTAACAACCACCATACAGCAAGAAGGGAGAAAAGTATAGAAAAATACATTTTAGGCTTTAGATAGAACATTCTTTCCGCTGCATGACGATGCATACGAAAGAGAACAACAGGTTTGAAACTTTTTCTTAGAGTAATCTTCAACAGCGCAAGTCGTTTCAGTCGCCGAGTGCAACAAAGATAAGAACTCAACCAAACATTTTCCGAGATTATGTGTATTATATTTTACGCGGTATTACGCCGTTGTGAAACAAGCTTTTGAAATCAAAATTCTACAATGTCAGCGCATATTTTCCTACTTTTGGGTATTACACCTACGCGTGTACATTGTATTACGCAACACTGGTAAAACAAGTGTGCAATATTTGCACACCAACGTGTGAAAGTTGTGATTTTGCACATTACATGGTGTCTAACTCAAGTTGCACACTTGCGTGGTGTGCAAATTTTCGACGTTTTGTAAACGTTTAAATTCTGCACACTTGGACACACACAGTTCTGCTGTCAATAGGGAACCATACGGTGGGCTGCTGCTATACGTTTCGGAAGTGTCGAAAGTTTAAACATCAATTGACGTATGACTTAGTTAGACACCACAAAGTGTCGAGAAAATGCACACTTGAACTTAAACGTCAATTAACGTGCAAAATTAAACACTTGTTTTACCAGTGAAGTGTAAACCTCCTAGCCTTGCATACATCGATATTTATACGTACCCGAGCCGAGTAGCACGGAACTGTCAATCGGCTATCACACACGTACCGCCCGACAGTCCATCAACAATTTCATATTACAAGCAGGAAACACATAAGTAACGTCACACCTTTCTTTTACCAGTTTGGTGCGGAGCGGGCATTACTTTAGGCGTGGAAGAAAAAGAGAAAAAAAGAAGAGAGTTTTTAAAGCCGCGCCGGGAGGGGGGGGGGTGCCTCCGCCCTTTCTATAGGTCCTTACAAACCCCGCCCATTATAGGCTTACAAAAAAGTGCGGGTATTCACGTTGCCTAAAACGTGGCTCGGTCCGGCCTAATTTTGTTAGATGCTCGTCATTAATGTAACTGTACTTCGAAAATTCAATTGGTTAAGAACTCAATACTTACTCTTCACGTAAAGGTTGCAGTTGGAATTACATTAGAATTTTTTTCTGATTAGCAAAAAGCCGACGACGTCATTTACGAAATTTGATTTTTCTATTATTATTACTAAATCAACATTCAGACTGAGACTTGCGTTGATGATATGCATTTTTAAGAGACTCGCGGTTAAGAATAGGAGACCAAAGGGAATGAATAGAATCAAGATAGATAAACTATAAGGAGATAGAAAATACCAAAAATTAAGTTACGCACAGCCATGGAAGAACTTCGATAAACTAACCTACGTCAGGTAAGGTTTAACAGAAGAAGGTAATACGACGGCTTATGAATTACTGAAAGTTGCCATGAGAACATGTACAAATCAACCTCGGGCAGTCACCTTTGTCAGTTACTAGGGAATGAAAAACGGAAATAAATATCCTAGAACTAGATTGAGTTTCCTTACAACTGCGTCGCATCGACACAAACCCTGTGCAAACCTTTACTATCTTGACAAGACCTTCCCAAAACGAAGGGCAAAGAAAATAAACTATCTTCGAAACTCTTCTCTACGGGATCTCATAGTTGAACCCTGTACAGCAAGAGACAACAACAAGAAGTAAAAAAATGATCATAAAGTACAGAGGAAGATATTTTGTATGGGTAGAACATCGCCCGCGATAACTACCGTCAACTAGCTTCACATTCACAGAATCATTTCACGTCCTCTCCCTTTCAGACAGGTATGATTATGATTATCAATGGAGACTCGGCAAAGGGGAGGATGCTGCTTACAATTAGCTATTTCGGAGAGATGGAAAAGAAGAACAGCACGAAGAACACCGCTTTTGGCGCTTGCACGGGTCGCGGCCGAGCACTGCAATCCGTTTTGCAATAATTCCACTGAATTTTGGCTGTAACCGGTGTTTTATGATTACTATGCTAATGGGCGCGAGCAGTTTGAGATAGTCCTCATGACTGTCTCTACCAGTGGGCAACGTGACTCTCCCCCCCTCCTCGCTCTTGCCCCTTTCATATTGCAAAACTGATTTTCGATAGCAATAACAGGGATAAAATCATTGCAAAAAATATGATACTATAACATTTTATCGCAAAACATATTTTAAAATGTCATTGTATTACAATAATTTGTAATACAAATTTATCGCATTATTTCTCTCTATACCTACATCGCAATTCACTTTGCGATAGAAAGAAGGTATCGCGGCACTTAGCACCGGAATCACAAAATATAATTATCACATAGTTTGGTTAATATTTTCGTAAAACCCTCGGGAAAACCAGCTTCAGTGAGTATCCAAAGTATCCAAATCACGCTGCATGGAGTGGGCGGCCCGATCTAGCGCAAAAGCGCTACCATTCATGTTGTTCTTCTTTCACAGCTCTCTGCGATAACTTATGTTACGTATGTTGAGGCGAAAAGTTAGCATCTTTACGAGTACGACCAAAATAAATGTCACATTGACATTACTCTGATGACAAAAGTTGTAATATTTAATGATTGCGGATCGCTACAGACAAAAAAGGTTGACCCACGCCCTAAATCCAACAACAAGAAACGAGTGAGCTATATGTACACAATTTAACTACCTTAAGTAACAATTTTGATCTCCGACAACGAAAGTAACGAGATGCTTATTCATACAAACACACGCCACAAATGAGACAAAATTGTGAGGTGCTACCGAAATAAGTCTCAAGAAAACACCTCTTAAGTTTGGCGGTGATACAACGAGGCGCGAATTTACGCAAATGTGCTGATATCAGCGAATGCTCATGTAACAATAAACACATTTCCTACAAAATCAAACTCATGGGGTATAAAAAATGGATTGTTTATCTGCATTTATAATAAAAACGTAGCCAAGTTCTTTATTTGTGTGCACTGATAAAACAAAGGTAAAATCCAATCTTCAAAAGGCATTAAAGCACTACTGAAAGACAGTTTGTCTTTTCAAAATATTTTCTTCCTATTAATAACAATTGTATATTTGAAGACCCATTTCCATTTACGAAATCTACACAAAAATCATGCGTCGAACAGCAAACATGAGGTGGGATTCTTTTGGAAAATTGTATAAATTGATTGCACTTTATTTTGTAGTTTTTTTTTTTTTAAACTTGAACTTTACTTGTACGCATGGAGGCCCTTTCGACGCAGAATTTTACGAGGAATGGGAAAATATATTCCAAAATTTGAGGCACATACAGAAAATATTTTGAAAACCACCTTCAAATATGCACCCCTTAAACGGATTGAACACCCAGGGAACCGTAAAATAATACACCTTTGTTTTTCCAGTGTGTGTGTGTGCGTACGCGTGTGTTGCCTCATGAAAAGTTTACGTTGCATCTAAAAGGAAGAGTTAGCCACTGAGTCAACAAAAACACGAGTTTTTGATTTTTCCACACAATGGGCGCCATTCGCCCGCCAAGTTCGGCGTGCTTAAATTACAGTAAGCGTCAAAGCTTGCTAAACAAAACATTGACGAAATCCGTACAACAATTTTCCGATTCTGCTACCAAGTGTACAAGCGTCACAATAATAGAGCCTACTATCACTTTGTTTGATCACTATACGATTGTCTCAACTAGGTGTCAGCCAAGAGAGAAACAGCAAACGAAACGGTGTCGTCGTCTTTAAAATAAAACAAATATTTAATTCGTAAATAGGGGACATCCAAATAACAGCGACTGCTGTGGTTCGACATCCGCGAGGCCGCGGTGGAACCAGCGTTCCGGGCTGCGGGGGAAGACCATGGGGAAGCTTAGCGCAGTCGCTCTGTTCGGCTGTTGGGACTGCTTCACCTGTCGCGGTCATGCGATCCAGACGGGAACAACCTGTTGTGGCTGGTAGTGACGCTCACGATGGCTGCCGTGTTCGCCGCACTGAGACGGGACGCGCGCGGCTCGATCTCCAGGGACAAGCGGTACATCTCTTCCTCGTCCAGGACCAGTGCTGTGTCCTGCAGGTAGTTGGTCACCTTAGGCATGTGCTCTATTTTGTAGGGCACTTGCTGGAAATTGCGCACCTCCCGGATTACGTGGGCGATCTGTTTCAATAACACAGGTACGAGCGATTAGTTTCTTTTCTCTTAAAGCGTTTTGCTATCATCCATAGTATATTCTCACCATTCTCATTTTAGAGAAATTGAGGAGTTTGTCGTGAGAGAAATTGGGCGTGCTTTCTTCAATGAAGGACAGATCGGTGAGGTACATGCCCAGGTAGGGGATGCAGGGCGGGTCACATCGGTGCAGCGCCTCGCGGAGATTCCGGAACCGGCCGTCCGAGGACACGATCCCGTGCAGCTTGTCAATTGTCTGCTTTGTCTGAAACCAGCAAATGTGAGTGAGACATATTTCACTTCTCGGTTAGTGAGATGACGGCGTAGAAGTATTCCATATCTACTCGGCCGTTGGTACAATTGTAAGGTTGCGTCACTTCTACAACGAATTAGCACGCATCGATTTTCGGGACAGAAATGTCGACGTGTGCCTGCAACAGGCTCCTGTCTGTTTCCGCTGCTCCCTAGAACATCCTATCTGTTATTGGTCCCCCGTAGACTTTTTTTGAGCTTAGTTAAATGCTATGACTTCGAAGCGGGAGTGCAATTAGAAGGGACATTGTTTAACTCGGGTGTGCATAACATTTTATTCCTTGAACTTTCATGTGCATCTGGTGTAAATTTGGTTATAATTGGTCCACTCGTTTTGGAGATACTAGCGAAATTAATCAGGAGTGCACATAGTCTGAAAACAGGGCAGCACAGGGGCACCAAAAACACATAGGATATTGTAGGTAGCAGCGGAAACAGATAGGAGCCCGTTGCATGCATAGGTCGATGTGTTTTCTTTGCACTGAGAAAAATATTTCTGTCCGGGCACTAAACGTATGCTCCCGACTTTAGTCCCAGCTCAAAATGAGATAGTGACCTGCCATTGAGTTTTAGTGGTGTGCTCTAAATTTTCTTTGCATGGGATGCTACGTTTAGCTCTCTGAACGAAAAAACGTCGATCTGGGGACTAAACGTATAGTGCTGAGACAGATTTATTTTTCTCAGTGTGGCACTTTGTTCTATGGAACTATAGCACACTTCCATGTGTGTGCTTGCAACTACACACATGTGTGTGCCTACTAAGTACAATATTGGTTTTGCAGTGCAGACTTTTCACATTGCAGCCCCATACCGTCATACCGTGGAGCATACACCAATGTTGAACGTACCGTCTTAGACACTTTTTCCCAGGTCTTCTTGAGCCGAAAGACGACGTTATTGTTAAATGCAGCGCATATCTGCAAGACACCGTTAAAGTTGTGGAGGCAGCGTGCGATGTCCGCCACGGCGGCCCACTTTTCGATGACGGCCACGCGCGCCGTGATGTTGGGCCGACGGATGATCTCACTCACTACGAGCGCGGACATCTGAACAGCAAGGGTTGTGACAGTCAATGTAAACGGCGTGCGACTTGAATCCCATAATTTGCCATTCCTTTCTGTGCCCAGAAAATCTTTGTCCGGACACAAAGTATAGTTGCGTTTAATCAAGAAATTTTTCCTTTATAAACAACAAGGAAACTTTTTCATCAACCAGCTGACAAGTGACACAAGTGACGTTCAACCTATGACAAAATTTACGTTAAATCAACTTTTTAACTTGAAAACAATGAGAATGCCTTAAGACAAGGAGAAAAGTTACCTTGTATTTTTTTTCAACAAAATTTCCTTGATTAAATGCGTACATTTTCTTGCTTTGAGTGTAAAATTTTGCCCTTCTCTTAGAGGCTACCAATTTTCAGCCCCCTGCCAGCTTGCCAGGATTGTTTTTTTTTTCAAAAGAATCCCAAATAACTTTTGCTTTTAAATTAGCCAAAACATGGCCTTTGTTTGAAAAGGGAACACATTTTGGAGAGAGAAGACTAATACAAAGTGCAGTACCTCAAAGAATGCCATAAATTGGCATTTATCAAGAAATTATATGAAAAAGAAATGGAGCGAGGTGACATCACGATTTAGGTCAAATATCTCTACAGTTACATTTGTTACCAAATCTATTTCAACAGCCGATTTTTTCGGATTTTCTAAATTTCCTGTTGTGCATTTTTGTAAGTTTGTTTTTTGTGTCTTTTATTGACCTGGTTAAAACGCTTCGTCATGGCCTCGATGCGTGGCGCCTTCACGTTTTTGTCTTCTTTGATCCAAGCTTGACCAAGGAACTCTCTGCAAAAAAGAGAAAAATGCAGATTGTATCGCACTAAAACCAAGGCGACTAACACCTAAAATGTCATTTGTCAAATTACGCACTCGCTGCAAATCGACACGAAAATTTGATGGTCTAAGTACGTCATCTGCTCAGCAATCTCGAGTGCCGAAAGGGTCTCGATGTTTTCTTTGCTCGGTGACTGTGTGGACAGTGCATACAACATTCAGGAGTTAAAATATATGGCCATAAAGTGTTAGAAGGAGCAGTGCATTCATTGCAACGAGTTACTCACGGTCGGTGGGGCCAAAAGGACGTTGAGGTCCACCTTGGAATTTTCTGGCTCCTCCTTCGTGATGAGCCGAAGCAGCTGGCCTGCGGCCTTGTACTCGGCGGGGAGGAGGCTCGGACTGCACTGGATGTCTTCTAGAAACTGAATCGTCAGGCTCTTCAGCTTCTGGTCTTGGTCAAAGTCCTGCCGGAGAGAAAAGTGTGTCATTGGCAGTACAATGAGGAAAATGTAAAAGCAGAGAGATACATCACAAAACAGGTTATTAAAAAGTAAGTTGAAAGAGGGAGAGGCAGCACTCGCGGACCGTTATTGACTTAATTTGAAGTAGGGGACGAACTTCTTTGTGCAGCAGTAGTTACTCAGAAATTTTGTGAGTAATGTTGATAATTTTGTTGGTACCGAGGGGGCAAATAACTTTGGGAATCAAGTGTACACACCGCACCGGCCCGGGAATCACCGGAAATGAATGAGAATCACGACGGGAATCAATGATGGGAATCAACGGGAATCATGGATTCCGTGAATCATGTGTTCACCACAGTGTGTTGAGAAAATGCGCACTTGAAATTAGCCTGAACATTAATTGACGTGCAACATTAAACAATTGTTTTACCAGTGTAAGAACAAGTTTTTTTTTGTTCGTGGACTTAAAATGACCTATAGTGAGTAACTTTCAAAATAATTCATAATACCCACAAAATTTGTGAGTATTACTGGCTGCACAAAAAGTTCGTCTTTCTATACAAATTGTCACCAACGGGCTGGGATTGGGGGAGAGGAAAGAAAAG
>NW_026267170.1:1646139-1657289 GCF_000697945.3 Frankliniella occidentalis | reverse complement strand
TAAAAAGATTCATAAATAAAGTTAAAAAAAAGCGATCTACTGTGTTTCACTATGGAAGGTAAGGCGAGGCAGTGCGTCCGTGTGTACCAGAGGCACCATGCCGAGATCCCATGCTACAAGGAGGAGAGGAGAGGAGCACAGGGTAGACTATGACGGAGTCTGAGACGATCCCTATGAGACGGGCTGCTGATGCCAGCTTATCGCTTCTCAAAGAACAATTAGATGGGAACCTTGCCATTTGTCCTTTAACAGTCTACACTGTAAACGACCGAAATATTCTTTACGTATCGCATGTGATGAGGTAATGAGAAAAATACTTGTTGGTGAGAAGAGCCTTAGCGGCTGCAGCCCGTCCAAGCAACCGTCTCTAGCTCTAGAGGAGAAGCGCCGTATCGAAGAGGGAAGCTGTTTACTCACCATAAGTCGGGTTCGATGCTGTCCCACCACAACCCACCACACAGACAATAGAGGGTCACAACAGTCACACTCACGCACAAAGAGAAACTCTCGAGCCACCACCAGCAGGTCCCCGCTCCATAACACGTGGTTTAGAACGGAGCGCGCATGTTGGTGAATGGCTCGAGAGCCAACACAACTAATAGATTTCACACAAACAGCTGCAGAAAAAGTAACACACAGCAAATATCTAACACACGATAGAGCCCTGTGCAGATGGAAGACGAAAATGAATGGGCATGATTTAGCGATGTGGCGCGATGGCGCGAGTCACAAAACACAGCGATTGAGAATGGAGAAAATTAGACTTTTCAATATTTGCATCACAACAACTATAATTTGGTCCCTTTCTCAATGACCATGTGATAAGACGCCGAAAGTGAGTGTACGCACTCTAACAGAAATTAAGAAGTTCAAGAGTGAGAGTGACAGAGACAGACAGACGAAGACTTGGTGTTAGCACAAACAGCATGCATCTTTCATTAACACGAAAGAATATTGATCGCGTACAGCAGTTACGTAAAAGAATATTCAAAAATTGTACGCGCACTTCATTTCCTCGATAACGCGAGCGAGTATATCTCAAGCGGCTGTTGTGTTGAGGGGAGGGCGCCGGCGAGATAGGCCACCCATTCGACAACAGGGGTGGGGCTGAGACCAACCTGCGGTGCGACTGCCGGGAGGACGTGATGACTACCCCGGCCTTGCTCGAGACCTGCGGCAGGTCGTGCTGGATACTCGGTCTGCTCATCATGGAGATGGTAGAGTCCTGTGTGAGGCGGCGGCCTCCGCTGTAGTAGCTCTGCGTCAGAACATAGTGACGTGTACACATAATGCAGCAGGAGAGAGGGTGGCTGGCGTGTACTGGCGTGTGCGTGCACGTACCAGCGCCGAGGAGGCGATGGAAGCAGAGCGCGCGCTCGACCGGGGCGTGTCCTGGCTGTCCTCCGACGTCCAGGGGTCTGTCGTGATGCTGTCCCGCTTCCACGATCCACCGTATCCGCTGCCCCCGCAGTCCGAGCTCTTTCTCTTGGCCTGAGACGTGGAAAGTTCGAAGTAGAAAAAGGCAAGGTGTTGGGGTTGGGTTGTCTGTCGCGTGAGCTGTGGTAGGCAACCCGTCGAGCTGCCCTGCACGATGGGTTGCCTACCAGGGCGGCGGCGGCCGCGACTGCTTGGGACTCGGGACGTGAGCTCACCTGGCTACGTGGCGAGCGTCGCTCGCTGGAGGAGAGGCGGCGGTCGCAGGACGAGGGCCGGCGCTCGGCCGAGCTGGGGCGTCGCGACGACGAGGAAGAGTTGTCGGCGCTGGGCCGGCGCTCGCTGTACGAGAGGCGCCGCTCCATGCGGCCTGCCGCGTTCGTCATGATGATGGAGGGCCTGCGCTCGCTCGCCGAGGGGCGTCGGTCCCCCAGGCGGCTGCTGCGGCAGCGGAGAGGGGGGACCCTAGGTCAGTAAGCAAGCGCAGACTACAGCAACCGCCGGCGTTCGCCTTCAGTAAGTCAAGCTCTTGATAAATGCAAGAGGAAAGAGTGTCACTGGCAGAGTGTGATAGGGCACATTCACGGGATCGGATGCTTTGGTTTTGAGGGGAGGGGGTGGCTAAATCGAACTGCACGGACGGTGCAAAGGGTGTCTACGGCAAGGATGGATTTAATGGCAGGGGCGGCAAACTAGCTCTAGAATCATGCAAAGGTTTGTCTCATCGTGACGGACAGGCGATCGTTTGTTACGATTTCAAGCAAATTGGCCGAACACCGAGGGATGCAAAAAAGGTACTGCTGGGAGACATACTAACGAATTACAGTAGGCATTAAAGGGTGTCAGCATGGTTGAATTTTACGTTTCTTACGAGCGTATTCGCAGTCATTAGTAGTGTGCGTCTGACAAACACTTTATTACCAGTGTGAAACACAAGTGTTACACAAACGTGAAGTGTTTGTCAGTGGCACGCTAGACACGTGACGGTGTTAGCAGTGGCTACTTTGGCACCTTTTCGAGCGGAAACGCATCTAGGTGCCGCGGGCTACTCGTGCAAACGATACTCGAACCTCTGACCACATCTTTCGTCAGCACTATAAACGTCATAAAATGCATGACAGTCCATTCCTTAACTACGTGTACCTGTCTTTCTCGCTCTCCTCGCCGTTCAGTTTGTCCTTGTCCTTGTCTTTGTCCTTTGCCTTGTCCTTGCCTTTGGCTTTCTTCTCCTTGTCCTGTTGACTGTTCTTCTTTTCCTGGAACGGTCGAAGTAAGCGTTACAACACAATATCGTGGTCACACAGCAACATTTTTTATGCGCGGCAGTACGTCTGCGGCTTCTTTCTTTTTGTTATTTGGTACCGGATGCAGGCGTCCGGACGGGTTGCATGCATACTCACACGGTGCCGTGAGACACCTCGGTGAGTGACGTTAGACAAGCCCGCCAGCACGCCCGTGTTCGGTACAGTATATTCGGGAGAAAGAACGACGCTGACGGACCACCCTGTACAACCTCTCCCCTCACCTTCCCCGTCTCCTTTTCCTTCTCGTCCTTCTCTTTCTCTTCGGCTCGCTCCTTCTCCTTTTCACTTTCTTTCTCGCCCTGCCCCTCCTTCTGCTCCTTCTCGATGACGGTGTTGACGGACTCCTGGCTCTTGCCTGACGAGTCCTGGCTTCCCTGCACTGATGGTGTTGGGCTGGTGCTGGTAGAGGGCACCAGGGTCACGGTGCTTAGCCCACTGGGCGAGGAGGGCGCGGCTGTGTTACCAACCAACGTCTCGGAGCTGCTCGACGCACTGCACGTCGTGGTTGTCGCTCCACCAGCCCCGCCTGGGACCATCAGGTGGGTCGTGTCCTCACTTTCGTGTTCGACGCGGATTGACACACGGCGCACTGGTGTCTGAGGCTGCGACTGCTGCTGCTGCGTCTGGGGCTGTGACTGCTGCTGTTGTTGCTGCTGCTGCTGTTGCTGAAGCGCGCCAGCTACACCTTCCCTCAGTCGGTTCATATGCTCCTCCTCGACTGTAAAGGATACGAAAATTGCAAACATGCACTCACGACTGATTGAGTATGCCATTATCAATACGTGGTAAAAATACTCACATTTTCGGACATTAGCCCGCCAGCGGAAGCCTTGCGAGTCGTAGCTATGACTGCGGTCACTCATCTCAGAGCCGTAACCTGCAGGTAAAAAAGTGAAATTAAGAAACTGATAGATTCGTATCCCGATTTTTAGCAGATGATACCTTACAAACTTAAACTTACACTAAACATACATAAATATACATGAGTAATGTAAGAAGTCAGTTGCTTTTACGTACTCTCGATTAAGAAAAAGTAAAGAGAACCAATAACAAGCTCATATACCGTTTGCTGTCGGGGAATGCGGGACAGCTTATTTCTGCACAGATACGCGTACTAAAGTGTAAATACAGATTTGTAAATTACCGTTATATATGTGCAAGTATTTCGTCCCGTGAACTGCCACAGAATTAAATATTATAGACTGGAATAGAATTGTTGACCTGGTATCATCTGCTTTCACGATCCGTTACTGGTCGGAAACTTTTTTTCTCGTCAAAACTCGTTGCTTACCGGACACCGAGCTAGCCCCGCTGACGCGTCTTGGAGTCGTAAAGGCGCTACTGCGGCGTCTATCGCCCTCGAAGAGCCCGGATATCTGGTCCTCCAGCAGGCTGTGGGAGAGTAAGGACAGATATTGGAAATAGAGGTGGGTAACTCGTCCACTAGCACAGTCGTCCGCGTTTGGTTGCCTACGCACGGCGGCAAACTGTAAGGTGTTATAGGGCGAAGGGGAAACGACTTGACCAATCAGCTGGACACACCTCACTTTTTGTTGGTTCAGCTATAGCAAAGCCTCGAGGGGTGTGGAACTGGGACACAATATTTGTACATCGGGGAAAAACATTCAGAAACAATTGTGACCCAGTAATATAGAATCATGACACAATCACACACAATCACGACCCAATCACTCACACCTCACACTCACACACACACACCTCACACTCACACACACACGCAACGCAAGTGCGTGGATGTCGCATACTTAAGCAGGTGTGTGAATATCCATTTGTACACTTAAAGGTGCAAACGTGTGAATTTTTCCGAGAAATTTCACACGTTTACCCCCTAACTGTACAAATCACACCTGCAAGAGTGCGACATTAATACACTTGCGTTTCCAGTGTTTTACCCCAATTTTTATTATCCCTTTCTGAATATATCTTCAGGTACAAATTTGTCACTACTCAGGATTCAAGTTGTTTGGCGGATGTGCCCACAAAAGCATTTTGCAATGAGCAAAAAATGTCTCTTGTCATTTAGAGTGCAGTGCACTCCATGTTTGATCCGAATGTAAACTGGGTTGATTGGTCGTTTTCGAGGTGAGAACACTTACATGCTTATGCCGTCGTTGGACATTTCAGGTGGATCAGCGTTATAGAAAACCTTCTTCAGGGCCTCAAGCACCGTGACGCTGTCCGTGAAGACGCGATACGTGAGCAGAAAAGTGTTGAGGAAGTCGATCGACAGGAAGCGGAGATCCGTGAGGCGTTCGAGGAGCCGCTCTGGCGTGGCATACCGGATCTGAGGAACCTGCGTGGGCACAAGCCAGGGGATGAGCTAGAGCAGGTCAGGGAAGAGCCAAGACGGAGGCCAGGACAAGCCACAGCGGGCCAGGGCGGCGAGTGCGTCCGTCTGCCTGAGCGGTAGAGCAGAAATAATACAGAGTGAGACGAAAAGGAAGCCGTGGCTGGTCTGACGTGAGGGGTGGCTCCCCACAGGATCGACACTGAGTGCCTCGGAGAGTTGACAAAGCAGAGGGCACGCCAGACCGTTATCACACGGAGTACCGCGGTTGCAGCGGGAGGCAAAACGCAGGTTCCTCCAGGAGAAGCATGCGCCGCAAAGCAAAGTAAGGGAAATAAAGAGAAAAAAAGAAACAAAGGATTCCAGTTTTTGCAAGGGATTCAACCAAGAACATTGACAGAGGCCCTTCCAAGAGAGCAAACGATTTCTTTTCGGGATGACCGCAAAACAAACCCTTAAAAATAAGTCACCCAACTCGTTAAAAATCGAGCATTATAAAGTCATTCGACCACTGCAGAGCGTTATTGAATGAAGGCAAACATGTTACGAAAATACATATTCGCCGATATTTGAAAACAGCCGTGGTCGTTAACACATACAACCAAACGCTCACTGATAAAAATGTATAAATTAGCACAATTTACACATGGTGGCAACTTTCTCTCTTCTTGAAGGTTACTTGAGTCTTGCAGGAAAGAAAGCCTATGGTTCGGAAATTTCGTATACAAAGGTGTATAATGAGACTACGACAAAAGTGAACGCACCGGAGGCAACTAAAGTTAGACTGCCACCTTCCCCTGGCACACCTTTGATACATCAATGAATGTGTTACCTAAGTGACACCGTATATGTAAACTGCACTGTTACACCTTTCCTTTCGCAGTTCATGTTTACATTTTTTTCTAAAATTACTTTGTTTATAATTTATTATTGGTTAAGTAAAGACAGTATGAATATATGGGTGCTGCGAAAGGCAAGACTAATCAAGATACAAATTGTGGAACCTTTTGCCACACGCAGAGGGGACAGCAAGGAGGAGGGGTGCAAAGCGCTATGCACGTGTTTTACGTGCTGGTCGTGCCTGGCGTGCATTGCCTCACCTGGTGTCCCTCTACGAGCAGTCCGTGAACCTGAACAACAAAAACAATCGTTACGTGGACCAAAAAATGTAACTTCATCTACAAACAAATTAAGCTGAAATAAATGGTAATAGCCTCCTGATCGGGTGTCAGCCATGCAGAGGAATAAAACACAAAGTTGTGCCTTATGAAACACACGCACACCAAATGATACGGCACACATTACTGTGACTTATCCCATGCAACACACTGCGGTCCTTGACAAACTCAACTTTTACCTATCTATAAAAACCAGTTCTAGCCTAGTTGAAGGATGAGCTCACCTTACAGGAGTTGACTTGGGTCCGGCTGAACCGGATGTCAACATCATCCTTGAAGAGCTTGGGGTCGTTCTTGATGGACTGAGGCATGGTGACCGAAGAAGTGTCCGAGATGGACATGTGGAGTAGGTCGTTAAAGTGGACATTGTCCATGCACTGTGCAAGGGAACAAATGTTTTATGAACTAATTAAAATTAACAGTACGATCTGCAAACATTTCACACTGTGCGTTGGTAGATAACCGCACGCCAATTAATCATCGGTATTAAATCAGCGCCTAATATGACCCATTAGTTTCGGTGTTTTCAGAGTAAATGCCGAAAAACGTACCTGTGTTATGTCGGAGATCCATGCCGCCTTCTCCTGCATGGTCGGGGCCAGCAGATGGACCGAAATCTGCACGGAGGATGAGCAAGAGCCGGACCCCGTCTTTACGGAGTCCACGACGATCTTAAAGTCTTTGTTGTGCCACTGGGAGGGTGTCCCCCGGCTCGACGCCTCGCTTACCCCAGACGACTGGGAGGACATCGAGCAGATAGACGACTCTGCAGCAGAGAAAAGTTTCGCGGTCGTTATGTAGCCACTTCAGTTTCACGCGCGTTATCCACCAGGAAGAAGTATTCTGCTTCCTTACCGTCGTCATCCGCAGTCCCAGGGTCGCTGGGGTCCTCTATTAGCATGGCATCAGCCAGGGGAATTTTGCCCACGTTGGGCACGAGGTGCAAACGGCCGTTGGAGGCCCTGCATAGAACAACTTGTTAAAGGGTGCCGCTCAAGACTAGCAAGGGGGTATTCATCAACATCAAATGAACGACACACGACACACGCAAACGAACATAAGAGAAGCTGAAAAATGTTCACACTGAAACAATGTTTACAGGCGAGCTTCGTCAAAAAGTGACACGAAGAAGATACAATTCAATTGTAAGTTTAATATAATGGTGGGTTAGTCTAGTGATGCACAATCTCACGGTGAGGCACTCACGGTGAAACATTTCAGTTAAGGCAGCTTGGCAGAGCCAATCACAGTCCTAAAAACCTCTGAGGCGAGCTGCCTCACCGTGTGTCGCCTCGCCTCAGCAGAACAAATCCACCAGAAATGAAAAAGAAATGGGAAGTGAAGTATGTTGTTGTGCAGAGGGAAGTGATGAAAGAGAACAACAACCTGCACACCAAGCGACACCAACCAACCAAACACATGCAGGCAGAGCGAGTGGGCAAGTAAAAGAGAATATAACGGAACAGCACGAAATGTTTTATAAAGCCCATCCATCAAATATTAGAAAAAGTTATAATAATATAGTACAAACGGAATAACAACGAAATTATACCAAAACTCTATCGACTCCGATAGGTAAGCGAAAAGTGGATGCATCGCACAATAAAAATAACAATTATATGAAGGAAAAGGTGGGCGGGTAAATACATGCTTTTATATCAACATATTCACAATATTACACGGAGTCAATCATCGCAGCTAGCCATCATCCACACATGGCATTCCTGCACGTGACATGATAGAGACATTATGAGGGACAGGTAAAAGACAAGTCTGCAATCACCTGCTGCAAGTGACAAGGTGGCGGTGCTTAGTGGTGCAGGGGGGCACGCACCTGGTGGCGATGATGAGGTGGTTGGAAAAAAGGAAGCATTGGCGCACGGCCTCTTTCTCGCTCTTGAAACTCGCGAGGCGCGACCTGTTGGTGCGTTTGTCGTTGGGCAACTGTATCAGGGTCCCTGCAAAGACACCAGCAACAAGTTTGAATGCAGCAGATGGCCCCCTTTTGGACAAACTAAACTCTTCCCCACGTTCTCTCAACTGCATATTAATCTTTGTCAATTCAAATGTGCACGTCGTAAGCTTTAAATAAAGTGCTCATAGCATGTATATTACTCTAATTAATGTGTACACGCCTAAGTACAAAATATGGGACAAAAAAAGGGACAGATAAATAAAAGTGAGAACAAAATATCTTCGGAGGGTAAAAACAACGTATTGCTGAGGACGAGGCACCTTATTCTTTTTACTCTACAGGGTACCCATCGATTGCCGTCGTATGACTCGTCGTATTATTCCCGTTGATTCCCGAAAATCACCGCATGATTCGCGGAACGGTATCCACAATCCACATGGTTCCCTCCATGGAATGCGCTTGGAAATAAGAGTGAGTGGCCAGGACCATCAGGTCAGCCGGAGCCCGAAGCCCTCTTTTTTCTTCAGTAGAACGAGGCGTATAAAGCCGCTAATCTAAGTCTGACTCTGCCTCTGAGGAAGCGGAGCCACTCTCTCAGAGCAGATCGGGTTCTCGCGCTCGGTGTCGGCGTATAGTGTTAGGGGGGAGGCCAGACCCGCCCCACTCGTTCGTATCGCCACCCTCCGGGCTTCGGTGGGGGCTGGGGTGTACTTTTAGCCCCTTACTGATTAGTTGTTTGCTGAGCGATAGCGAAGGCTATTTCTTCAGTGACGCAAAAAGTTTCGCGTTTGTGTGTCTGCCGTTAATTCTGACGACTCAGGAAACGCTTTATTATCCATTGCCAATTGGCTAATTTGCGTACGATGTTATTTGACTTCGTTATCTGACTTAACTTCTTCATTTGGTCTTTGTCAGTAATGGGCTGAGAGTGTGGGGGTTCGGGTACGGGCTAGGTGGAGGTAGGAGTGGTTGATAGGGTGGGTCTGTTTCTCCATAGAGCATGGGCAAAGGTTTGATCAAAATGCAGGGAAGGTGCGATGCTTTAGTGCTTCTTGGTAGCATCTGACCTAAGCCGAAAGAGGTATAAGGAGAAGGTGGAAGTGGAGGAGGCAGAGGGGCAAGTCGGAGACTTCCTTAGTAGACATTGCAAAAAGGGGCAAATATTTGGGCTGCTCATCAGCAAGGCTGGGAGAGGCTCGGAGGGGTCAGGGGGTTGGCTAGGACGGAGTAGGGTGGTGGTCCGTGGAGGATAGAGGGTGGAGGCAGAGGCGGAAAGGGAGCAACAAGTTTGAGCGGTCCATGAAGTTTTCGACAATCCACGAAGATCTCGTCACAACGAGACACGACGCGGAGTGGCGCGCGCAGATTCAGGAAAGAGGGACAGGCGAAGAGAAGTGGCAGGAGTGGAGACAGTAACGGAGGGTGGGGACAGTGACGAATAGCTGAGGCGAGAATAGAGAGGCGATGGCTCTAATGCGATTTCCACCCTCTCCCTCTCCTCTCAAAAGGAAACATCTAGCACAAAATAATATCGACGAGCAGGCGGATGTCTTATTTGTGTGTTGTTTGTTTGTCTGATTTAACAAAAATCGATTATAGATGCATTCCTGTAACCACGTGACACTCACCCTGTCTGACGAAGACCTGGTTGACGTCCAGCAGGATGTCGCAACCCTCCACGATCATCCGCTCCACAGCTAGGTTCTTGCGGAGGTTTTCTGTCTCGCTGACCTGGACATAGATTAGAACCATACCATTCATTCCACATTACACACCGTTAGCAAATGTTGTAAATAATGTGCAGAAACGAATAACCAGACTTTTCCGTGTGAAAGCGGTGTGGTCATTCTACATGTCGTAATAACGTCGTCCGATCTCTCACTCCCACATTGTCCGATCTCACCGTTGGTCGAGGGGTGGTCGACTCGTATAATACTGGGTACATTGACCTTGTAGTACCGTATTATACCCATGATATTATATAATACTTACAATATTCTCTTGATGAAAACTAGGTTGGTATTAAACCGATTTATTTGAAAACAAAACAAACAAAAAACTTGTTACGTAAACTTTGGGTTTGTGAGGAAACAACAACTTTTAATATTTAAGTCATTGTCCCACCTACGACATAATGCGCAGATTCCTGTGGCAAGGGTAATAATTAAACTTTTCCGTTACTTTCAAACTATTTGGTCGACAAGTAATTTTTGGCTGAACCAATGACAACTGCAAAAACTTATTTAAGAAAAGAGTTTTGGGCATATTTCAAATTATATTATTTTTGTTCACAAAACTGTCCCAAAATGACTTGTCTATCAAATATTTTGAAAGTAACAGAAAGGTTTTATCATTATCCTGGCTTCAGATATCTTGCGTGTTAAGTCATCATTGGGTTACATGAACTGAAGTATGAAAAGTTGTCGTTTCAAACCCAAAGTTCACGGAACTTTTATTTTGTTTGATTCGTTTAAAGAGGAACCTGTTTATGACCCACCCAGTTTTTATCAACTGAATCGTAACTCTAAACAATAACCAGAAACAACGTGTTTCAAACTACGCGGGGCTCAACCGTTAGGGCCTGAGTAGTCAACTTAAGTAAATCTTAAGCGATTGAGAGCATTTGAAGAGTTTCACTGGAACTTCACTTTAAAAAATACCGTAAGGAAGTACGGTTTGCCTACGGTCCGTCCCGTAAATTTTATGTACGGACCGGACCGTGGAGATATGGACCGTATTTTACTGTGTTAAGGAAGTGCTGTATTGACAAATGGGATAGTTTGCGAAATTACGGTACATCCCGTACGGAGTGGACCGTAAGCCAAAATAACGGCGGCGGACCTGGTGACAAATTGACGGGGCGCACCGTAGACATTTACCGTAGGTTTTTCTAACAGTGTTTTAGCTTCCAAAAATTACCTGACACTCTGAATAGTATCTTATAATAACCTATAATTCTAGCTGTAATACCGTAATCTTTATATTATCCTGTAATACCATATAATACTTAA
>NW_026267170.1:1641905-1646039 GCF_000697945.3 Frankliniella occidentalis | reverse complement strand
ACGTAAGACGTAACGTAAGACGTAACGTAAGACGTAACGTAAGACGTAACGTAAGACGTAACGTAAGACGTAACGTAAGACGCAACGTAAGACGTCGCACAGTACTTATTGTTTGCGGTACTGAGGTAATGTCGAATTGAGATGCAACAGGTGGTCGCGGCGACATGACGCTCTGCCCCCCGCGCGCGGCCCGTGTGGTAGAAACTGGTTCGTTTAAAAAGGCAACCGCTCTCGTGTCCGTCTGTCCATCGTGTGTGTAAGGAGATGAGCTAGAGGTCTACAAATTTCAGGGTATCTTAGGGGTGACTCCTGGACAACGAAACGCCTGGTGCAAATCCTGGCAACTACACCAAGCGGGCGAAAGGGGATTACAAAGAAATAGGGGTTGGTCGAAAAATTAGGATTTTTTTTATGGTTTTCTAAGGGGTAGCTCGTGAACGAATCCTCTACTCTGAACTCAAATTGTATCCGTGCGGCTCTATCTTGCAGTGTTTAGGCGCTATAGAATGGTTTTTCGACGGAAATACGGTGAAAATGAGCACGCTGTACATAAAGACGTAGAAAGAGGCGTGAAATCGTAAAATGACAAAGGGGGAATAAGTACTCCCCCAAAACGGCGTCAAACCGTTACAGTCTTTTCTCACGTCCAAGGAGAAAATCTTTAGGGCTGAAGGCCCGCCTGGAAGCCTTCACTGGTAAAACAAAGGTAGGACATCCTACCTTTAAAAGGCGTTAAAGCTCCAAAGGCATCACAATTTATGTTTTTGCGAAATATTTCTTTCCCATGGAACAAAATTGGATTCTGAAACCTAGTTTCTTAATCTACGCAAAATTTCGCGTCAAACGAGCCTACATATGTTTGGGTTCTGTTCAAAAATGGCATAGATTGATTTCATTTTTTGTACTTTTTGACTTGCGTTTTATTTGCTGACCGCTTATCTGAGCCCTATCACATGCAGGCTCGTTTGACGCGGAATTTTGCGAGGAATGCGATAATGAATCTAAAAATGTGATTGGTTTGCTCACATAGAGAATATTTTGAAAAAAACTGAAAATATACTCTTTAGCACCCCTAAAACGAGTTTAACACCCCTGGGTAGGTAGGACATCACACCTTTGATTTTCCAGTGTTAGTTTACTCAAATAAGAATAGTGACTTGAAGGTCAAACGCCATCGGCAGGCCCGGCTCCTGCCCAACGGAGTTGCCTGCAGAGCGAACACTGTTAAAAATAACTGTCACCTGACGACATACTGCGGGATTGACACTCCTGTTATATAACAGAAGTGTTGATTTCATTTGAACACTCTCGAAACTTGTGATATTCGGCCCATATTGGCCCACAACAGAAACTAACTGCGTATTACTTTGCTGTATATTTACAAGAAAAAAGAAGTTAATTTTGTTAGCAACACATTTCGTTCCAAAACAGGTCACTGGTATAGTACAACCTTTTTTTTTTACAGGAGCAAAACAAAAGTATCTGCTTTCGGTCGGAAACTTTGTTTCCGAGAATTTTGATTAAAGCTGTGTTTTTACAGTGATGCATGTAAAAATACAGTATGTGCTACTAACAAAATTAATCACATTTTTGTTGTAAATTTACGGCAATTTTTTTTAACAGTGAAGTGAAGCTGGCAATTTCGTATGGCGGAAGGACGGGGGTGTCCGTCCTCTGCCCAGAAGGCCGGTCCCATCCCATCTGTTTTGTGCGGTCCCAGTCTCAGATCGAAGGTAAGTACAAGAACGCAGAAAAACAAAGTGGCTGGGTACAGTACTCTAAATAACTACTTAGATGCAGCGGACCCGTTTCCGTAAGTGATGTAAGAAGTTCGTCGGCAATAATAATAGTCGTATCTCTCACCTGCGAATGCTTGGATACCCAGTGGCGCAGCACGTTGAGGACCCGCATGGTGGCGGCGGTGGACAGGACCGACTCCTTGCGGCGGCGCTGCTCCTTGCAGGAGCCCGGCGCCGACCCAGGCATGGAGGACATGCCCATGGGCATGCCCGACGCCGACGAGCACGACGCGCGGCTCATGGCGCTCATGGCGGGGCTCAGGTCGCGAGGGTTGCTGGACGCCGAGGTGGCGATCGCAAAGGCCGCGGCTGCGGTTGACGTGCTGCTCCTGCGCATCGCGTAACGGTGTGAGAGAACGGGAGCCGGGCAGCCACTCATAGCAGCATCCCCCTCGACCTAACACATCTACCTCTCAAACCCAACCCTTTTCCCTCACATTATGAACACTTCAGTTTCTAAGGAAATAAACATACACAGTGAGCTGGACCCCCAACGCCGATTGAACAAATTACCATTCTGTTCAGACTGGTAGCTTAAATTGGATGTTCTTTACAGAATGGGCCGTGATTCATTCGTGCCCCGTCTTCTGCAGTACAAACCCTCCACCAGTGCACGCTCTCGAGAGTCCATGCGGGGTCGCGGGGGTGATCTGCGACATGACACGCTGCGGATACTCCTCGCGACCCCGCACTCACACTCGCGAGGGTGCTCTGGCGGGTTTGCCATCCACTACAGAGGACAAGACGAGTGAGTAGAGATGGGCCACCTTACGTTTCTGCATTTTTGCGCGCGGATGAGTGCCAGACTCGGGATCAGAAAAAATAATGAGATGAGTCATAGATGGTGCCTGGCGACCCAAAACGCAGTATATATCCCGTTAACACGAAGGCAAAGGAAAGACTCACACCCACAACTTCTCAATAGTTTCAACACCCACTAGTCGATTGGTTCATACCAATTTATAAAAAGAGGACAAATATGAAGAAAAGACCAAAAAGTTACCGTTACTGGATGCGCCTTAACTTGCGATAAATAAACACTGACAAAATGCAATTTTTAGAACGAAAATATCGAAATATATGGTAAACCGTCTACCAGGCGAGAATTCCGGTCTTAAGATTTCCGTCTGTACCTCTGCCGCCCGTAAACTGAAACACTCTCCAACCGTAGTCCAGACGCCGGCCGGAGGATGCTCCGACTATGGGACGTTAGTTAGGTCTGCGCTGAGCACGGTGAAGTCTAAATTGCCCTATTTAACCGTCTCTATTTATTATCACATATTGTTTGTTATCAACTTGGAATCGTAGCTGATTCCGGACGGAGTGCCAAATTCCGACTGAAAACGAGGAATACGGTCGGAAATCGTATACATTTACGACCGGAGTGCCAGTTTCTGGCCGGAAACTTGAACGGAATATTCACCAGGGAATTCTAATTGTAGATGACACAAATTTGGTTTGAAAAGTTTCTAATTAGGCATTTAATCATGACTCTTATCTAAATTACTACGAAAAGGAGTTAGGTATGCCTATACATGTACCGTGTGTCAAGGCTACGACTGTTGCTTGCGACTACGCCAGGGGCCAAGATGCCATGATGCCTTACGGGCGGAGCAAGTAGGCAAACCTACAAAACTGGAGTCGTAGCCTTGACACATGTTATAAATGTCAAGCCAGCATTCGTTTGTTACAACAGTGATCTAGGGGGTCAAGCAGAGCCACTGTATGGACAGGGAGAAACAGTTTCATAGCTTCTTCTATACAAAATTGGCTACCAAGTAACTGATGAGGAGACTAAACATGGAGCTATAACGTGCAGGATTGTAACGTGCCGACTAAAATAATTATTATAAAAAAAGGTGATAGACATGTGTTTTTATGGGTTGGGATGGGGGGTGGGGTGGAGTGGTGTTGCGCTGTTTTGTGTAGCTGTGCACCAAGATGTAGAGGTGGGTAAAAATTCCTATTCAAAAAGTTGCATCAGTAAAGATTCAAATGGAAATCTTTGAGTGAAACAACATCGTACTGTCTTCAGACCGGCGCAAACCTCCAAGTTTAAGTTCTCAGACTCATGATTCGGTACGGTACAATATGGTACACCAGTGTACCACCCAACGAAGACGGTAATTAGTGGGCAAGGGGGGTGAGCTGTCAAAAACAAAATTCAAAATTGATCACCTGAAAAACCATTACAAAATGGTCTTTATTTTCATAACATTGCCGCGACATCTGCAATGAAAGTGTAAATAACGAAAACATTGAAGACTGGTACGAGTTGTACATACGGATGCTGCAGCTCGTGCCATGTTTGTGACAGGGACGAGTTTTTATTAAA
>NW_026267170.1:1615445-1630585 GCF_000697945.3 Frankliniella occidentalis | reverse complement strand
ATATTCTATAATATTCTACAATACTTTCATAATACCTATAATATGTAGTACAACGTGCACGGCTCAGGCGAGTCCAACTACCCCTCGCCTTTGGTGCTCTAAAAAGCTGATTTCGTTGAATAGTCAGTTACAGATTATCGGTAGTGGAGGAAAAATAAAAATTGGTTTGTGCTCCTTGATCTTATGGAAACACGTATCATTTTTTACTTTCTCTTTACTGCTAATATTAACCAGCTCGCAATTAAAAGGCAGCGCTCAAAAGGAGGTCGGACAATGTTGAAGCGTCACTGGGAGATCGGACAACGTTCAAGCGTCACTGGGACGACGTTCGACGTTCATAGGACCCATCGAATTATTTAACAAAGTAATGAGTTTGTTTAGAAGTAAAACAGAACACAGTACATTTCAAAATAAATTTATGGAACGAAATTCTAATTTTACAAAAAGGGACTTGTACTGCAGGGGTTGCTTTGACAGGAAAAGAGACTCATGTAAAGGAGGATTGCGTGGAGTATAGTTTCACTCTCAATCACTGTGAGAAAATGTTGTATTAGGTAAAGGAACATTTTCCATGGAAGGTGTCGTACATTTACAATTTAAGGTGGAACACGAATGGTGCAATCTACGCTATCCATCACCCATCATTCATCACCCATCACCTGCGATTTCGTGTATTTACGCGTACAACTCAGGTTGTGGTTCAGACTTAGGATGTGTGTGAACAATAATAAGTATGACTATACACATTATGATTGATGTAAAAACACGAAATTTCAAGTGACGGGTGATGGCTACCGTAGATTGCTCCATTTGAGATCCACCTTAAAAATTGAAAATTTACCAGCACTGTGTATTGGTTTTAAATCCATTGACAAGCAAGATCACGATATTTTACAAGTACAATGTACTTTGCCCATGGTAATCTTTTTTAAAGTGGAAAACCAGAAGCAGAAATATATGTTTTGAATTAAAGAACAATTTGTCGGGGAACAGCAGAAATCGCAGTAAAGAGGTTGGCGATGGCGTTGAGTCACTGCTCACTGTGGTGTCGCTGGTGTACCACCCCCAGCCCGCTCGTTCTCATCGGAGGCACCCGGACTCAAATACAGCGGGTGCATCCTCAGAGGACGCGCGGGACGTGGGATCCATTTCTCTTCTTCGTTGACAGCGCAAATTCACACAATCATCACGAAAAAACACAACACAAACTGTAGTCGGATTATACCTCGTCGTGCATCTGGCGGGAGAGGTCCTCCAGCTGGTGCTGGGCGTTCATGAGGCTCTTGCGTTCCACGTGGTCGTGTGGTGTGTGCGCGAGCAGGTCCGTCAGCGTGGTCACGTACCGCGGTACCTGCCCATGACGAAAATATAATAGAGCTGTTGGTATGAAGCAGGCCTCAACACTATTAAAACAAGTTCTGGTGTACCAAATAAATACATTGGCTTCATAAAAATACTCTGCTAGTTCTCCACTAGCATGCATTATGCACTGTTGAAAGCTTACAGTGATTTTCTGACTGTAAGCTACAGTGAATCTCACGGTAAGCTACGGTGCTGGAGGCTTTCACTGTAGCTTACGGTGAAAATTACTGTAAGCTTTTAACAGTGTGGTGTAAGATAGAGCGGACCCCTTCGAAATAGTTTTGATAGTTTTCTTTATGCACCACATTTATTTCATAGTGCAGGAACAGTTCATAATTGCGAAAACTAATACAGCCTAACGCGTAATGTAACAGTTTATAGAAATTAATCAATGCAAAATTCCAACGTCGAGGTCGAGGGCCCGGGTTAAGGTTCGCTCACGTGGTCCACTCCCCCAGCAGTGGGGCTATAATAGAGACCTCGGCCAGCGGCGCGGCGACGAAGGAGAGAACGTGAAGCAGCACAACAGACGACGGCGACGGCTGCGTTGCGGACTGCGGAGGACGCTACGACACACGGCCTCATCTCTTCCAAGGCTCTGAATCGCTCGGAACGCAATTGTGGGTAGGGCTCGGGGTAGGTTTTGCAGCGGGGGAAAGCGTAGACCAGCTCGCAACAACAAAATAGCTCGCGCAGTATTGTGTGGCAGTGGGAGGGGGCTCGGACATTCCTCGACAATAACACACAAGCTAATAAACGAAGCACCCACCCTTGGTCGTGATGGTGGGGCTAACCTTTGAGAGGCGAAAACACGCGTGGGTTTCACTCGTGAGATGAAAACAAAACGTAACGTAACATCGGCTAAAGACGCACCATGATACTTTTCGTTCCATTAGCGTTCTGCTCCAGAGATGCCGCGCGCACCGCAAATCAGACTGTTCCTCTTTTCGGATCAGCTCCGAACATTTCCACTTTTCGCCCTTCTTTCTCTCCGCTGCGGATCCTTATCCCGAAAAGCTTTTCTCGTGGGTGCGTCTCGCCACAGCACGCTTAAAGTCCCCACTCCGCTTCCCCGCCGTGACCCAACAAGTCCGTAGAAGCCCTGTGAGTCATGCCCAATTCGACTCGTACCCTGCACAACTAAAGAGTAAATGTGCTACCCACAGTAGTTGTAAGGTGTTCACGTTCCGAGTGCATACTCACAAGTCTCTCAGGCCCTTGGAAAGATTTGAACAAAATATACCCTCTCAATTCCTCTCAAAGATGAGGAAATGCCGGGGGCGAAAATAGTGTCTGTGAAACTGTGAAATAACCGTAATGGCAGGAGAAATACCATAAAATAGCCCATACGCTACGAACCCAAGTGATTTCCTTTTCGGTAAATATTTACGTGAATGGAATCATTGAACCAAGTAAAAGTACAGTTAAAGGCAGTGAGAAAGCTCTTACTAGTTCTTCAGACTGCATTGCCGCACCGATAGAGGTTTAGGAATCACTCATTTTCGAAGTCAAATGGAATAGAATCTTGATTTTTTTTCCCTTGAATCGAAGTGGCTTCTTTCGGAATCGAAATCGAACCGAATCGGGTGAAAGCTGTTTTCATTCGAATCAGAACTGTTCACACACCTTTTCACACTGAGAGGTGATCTCCGAGGCAGCCACAGCGTAAACAGCACTACCTCGTAATTACTTTTTCTCCAGCGAGCCTTTCCGGGCCGCACTGGGCATTGGGTATGATAATATGATATATGACTCGAACGCCTCGCCCACTGTAGAGCAGTAGAGCGGTTCAAATCTCTAACCCACCCTTCCTTTGTAGCTTAAATAATGAAAAACGCAACGCGGGCAATTCTGTCAGCTGAAACACAGCGGCCCGCGTCGACGGTGCTTGAAGTTGAAAGTCCACCCCCACTGAAAATTCAGCAGCTCGACCTACCTGGTGCATGGGGTAGGTGAGGAAGGTGGCGAGCGAGCGGCCCTGGCATGTGGGCTTCTCTTCCATCCGGTGCACGAGAGCCGCGAATGTCGGGCTCTTCATGCACTCTGTCAGCACCTGAACGCTGTAGTGGTGGTTCCGAACGTACTCCTGATAAATGCTCAGCATTGGCAGAAGCATATCGAACAGGTCGCCTGAAAGACACAAAGCACGCCGATTTAAAAACAATAATAAGAACGTTTTCTTTTAAAAAAACAGTAGACCATCTTTGTTGAACAGAATAACACAACATTGTCCGCTTCCAGGGTGGCCAGTACGAGAGAGGCCACAGGTTGCCTTTCCTCTCAATCTCGTCCACTGCTGGTTCACCCACCCTTCCTAGTTCTTGAATGACCCCCCCTTCTTTTCCCTTCCCTAGTTCTCTCCCCCCCCCCCTTCTCTCTCTCTCTTTCTGTCTCTTTCTCTATCATGCAGGTGGACGGGCCCTGCTCGCAGAGGGGCCGCATCTCTCCGAGACTGCTACTATATACCTAGGGAAAGAGGACATTCCAGGAGCAGCAACTGTATATTGGCACCAATAAGATCAAATCAAACTTGAATATCGTCATATTTCCTGTTTCGAGGTGAATGGCGACCTCACGGTGGCACTAAATGCGATGTCTTCTTTTCCCTCCGAAAAACACGAATGGGGCAATGGGGCCGTCATCGTGATAGGACGCGCTTTATGAGCGACCCCTAAGAGGATTATGCTCCGTACGGAGCCAGCCTCTGCCGGGCCGCACAAAGGAGGCGTGGGGGTGGTTGGAGTAGTGGGGCCAGGGGGTGGCCCTCGCAACCAAGGACACCCCATCCCGACGCGTCCTTGACACAGACAGCGCCAGCGCCTCGCGTCCACGTGCTTGCTGCCCGTCTTCCGCTCTCGCTACATTTCCTTTCTCTCCCCCTCACCTCACCCCTCCTTCTCTCCTTCCCCATATCTCTCTCTCGTCTTCCACCCCTCTTTCCCTTTTCTCGATCGCTCTCCATCACATGCCCTCCACATGTTTTCTGCCCCTCGCCATACTATACAGCTCGCTTTATCCATCCCTAGCGCATCCGCCCATAAAGGACCACGTCAATCTCTTTCTCCTTCTCACCCCCCCCCTCTCTCTCCTGTGGTCCACAACACACTACTAGGACCTTTTTACTTTCTGGGTGGTTTCTTTTCGTTTCCTCTCTCGTAGTGTTGTCGTAAATACAAAGTTGTTGCAGCGCTAAGCACCAACCTGGACTACTTACCCCAGACATTGAAATCATTGGGAACCAAGACAGTAATAGTTTGTTTCACAAACAATTTTTTTCCGTTGCCTAAACTGCAAAAATCTCTTGGCTGCTAGCTTTTAAAATTGACATACAGTGAAAAATCGCTCGCAGGCTTACAAACACATTTTCACTGGTTAAAAAAGAAACTCTGAATAGAACAATCTGTAATCAGTACTGTAGCCTTATATTGCTTGTAGCTTTATATTGATTGCAGATTTCTGTAGTTGAATTTCAAACTTTTCGGGCGCAGGGCAAGAACATTGGAGAAACTGCTCATAAACTGCAGTTTAACTAAATTGCGACTGGGAATGACGAAATAACTACTGTCTTAACTACAGTTTGCCTTCAGATCCTCCCATCCGTCGGCTCTGGAAGGCTGCGACCAAATTTCTTCGTGACTTCAATGGGATAAACCTGTTGTAAAATGCAGAACACGACTGCTTAACCATCTTCACGCGTTTTTGTTCAATTAGCTAAACTTTGTAAGCTTTCCTGACCGACAACTCTTCTCTTCCTACTTCCAGACACGGTGAAAGCGCCTGTGAAACGAGCGTTAGGCAACATGCTTTGCAGAGATGTCAGCCGGCGGCCTACCCACTGATCGTTAGGCGCTAAGCTACACAGCTCAAGAGTAGCCTAACATGTGATTTCCTTAGGAAGGACGAGGTAGATTAGCTCGGATTGTTCACAGAGGAAGGTGGGAACTTACCGAGGACGAGGGTTGGCCAAGACTCCATACGTGATGTGAGACCCTTCAGAAAGATTTGGTGGAGGAAGAGGACAGTCTCCGAGTTCAGGAAGATGGAGTTGACGTCTTCGTGCGAACAGGGTGGTTTCTTTGAAGATGCGGCCATCTTGAAAGGCCGGAGAAAGCACGACACTAGCACCTCCATCTGCTCCATGTACTCCTCCTCCGCTTCCACCATACGAAACACAAGGCTGCAAAACAAGAACAAATGCTCTACCAACCCAATTCGTTTTTGTTTTTGTTTTCATTTTTAAGTTCCACAGTGTTATTTACAAGCACGATTGAAGATTCATTTCCTCAAAATAAAAATACACAGCAAGCTCTGTGGCCTCTTAGAGTAGAAAAAAATAAGCCAACAAGAACCAGTCGGCGGTAAAACTCATTTACTGAATCCCCACCCTCACTGAAAGTCATTGTGAGGTGGTCCTTGTTCGCTCATGTTTATTTCGAATATAATCACCGCGCAGTTCTTATGTAATTCGTGCTATCAAAACCTGCAAGTATTCAAAAAGTCTTCTAGTATTTTCCTATAAATTTGGTGAAGTTTACCTGTTTCTTTTCCGCATGCTTTCGGCATGCGGGGACTTGATGTACTGCTCGACGATCTGTTTCCAGCGCCGGCGGCACAACCATCCACGGAAGAAGCTCTGCACCTTTTTGATCTTGCGCAGCTCGAGTGTCTCGCCTGTGTCACTGTCCGCGGGGACGCCCGTGCCGTCTACGACGGTTGTTGGTTGCGTTGTAGGCGCGCCACAGACGTCCGGTCGTAGCTCCTTTTTCAGGGCACACAGCTGCAAGTAGAAAGTATCAGCAAGTCAGACAAATCCTAGAACGTGTTTATTTTATATTGGAGTTAGAATTGATTTGACAACAATGTATAATTGACACACCCTTCAGCTAAGGACGCTTTACGTAATAGTGTTCGCCATATCTCAGAAGACGCTATAACTCTGTAACCCGCCTAGCTGACAACTCAAACGAGTTCAATGGTTTGGTTGGATCCATAAATTCCACAGGACAAGCCATTTTAAAATTTAGGCAAGGAACCAGACTCTTATTCGGGCCATTTTAAAGAAATTTTGTGTAAATGGCAGCTAAAAGTAGACCCACCCTGAAATTTTCATTTGGGTATCCCAATTCCTTTTCAAGTTATCGTGGTGCGTCAGTGGAGTGAGGGGTTTCGCCATAAGCAAATTAAAGCAATTCGTCGTTTCAATGTTTGCAGCAGTCGAGATCACGCGGTTGCTGGGGCTTGCTGGTGGTCCGTGATTCCATCTGCCTCTGTCTCGGTTCCGGCCTACGCCACAGCAAAACACGCGTGGAATGAACAGGATGATGTATCACCAGCCTGGGTCAGCGAAGGAAAGGGACAGGCGGGATGACATCGTGAGTAATGGTTCGAGTATACACGACCTGAGGCACAAGAAACACGCTGTCCCCTCTTCCTGCTAATCTCTTCTAGATTATCTCATTACTGTTAAATAACTACAATTGTTGATTCATTACAATGAACAAACTCTAACGGCTTTGGAAAACATATTAAACGTTTCTTTTCCAGGTAACACTAGAAGAGCAGGTCAGACGCAGCGGTGGCCGTGAATGTGCTTTGGGGAAGAGGGTTTCCTCTAGAGCGCGTGGACGGGTGCCTGGTGGGAAGAGAAATGGATACGCCGCGAGGTATGATGTTACACGTCATGCCTGGGGTATACGCTGCTTGCTTTCCGTGTTTGACGTAGTGTCAAAGGCAAACTTCTGAAGGTTTTACTTCAAACTCAACAGTGTACTTGGAAAATGCGAGATAGTGAGATCAGGCACAAGTTTACGAGAACATAGGTAGAACTTAGCAATAATATTCTTACTTCGTTGGATGCCTTGAATACTATTTACAGAAATTTGTAAAATTATTATCCATTAATGAAGGTGTCTGTCGGAGAAATTCGATCGAGGGGGCAACCACTCACGTCATCCCGTGTACAGATGAGGGTGTAATCCTTATGTAATCCTTATGTATTCCGTGTAAGAGTTGACCACATTCTAGAACATTGTCACCAAATTTCACCTTATTGTCCAAATTTAATAGTTTTAGAGCAAGAAATTTAACTAAATTCACTTGTAATCCCTCAAAATTCACATGTCATCCAGATAATCACGAAATCCTTTGTACATTCTAAATCGAAGTGGTGGCCGCCTCGAATTCGATGGGGCTAATTAAAGCAAAATTACTATGTGCCATGAATTAAAAGCAATTATTAGTTCACTGATAGTGTGCAGCCTTGGCGTACGCCATGCAAGACCTCAAATTAGAATATATGTGATTTGCAGAGGGTGGTCCCGCACACGCCGTACAACTAAATGGGTCGTGTTCTGAAGACCGGGAATTTTCATTTGTGTTGAAATTTGAGCGAGCGAGGGAGGTTTGGGGGAGGGGGTAGGTGGCACACAGTATGCGTCTCTGCCAGCGCTGTTAGTAATGCACAGCTGCTCCCTCCCCTCTTACTCGTCCCTCACCCCAGCGAAGACATTTGCATGGAAATCAATCGACGCCCGAACATCGGCGACTCCGGGTATCGAATTTGTTCACGTCTGAGTGTGCGCAAGGCATAGAGGCAAGTGTGCGCCATACTCCTAGCAACAATTTTATCCGACTGAAAAATTAGGTCAAAGGGAAATATAATCCCTCGTGTGACGGCGCTGGGGGCTGCAGGACTGCGGTGGATCAGGGTTGGGAAAAAGATGGGGGGGGGGGGGGGGGGGGGGGGGGGGCATATCGGTTATTCGAACCAGGTTCGGGTTGCGTACTTTAATATATTTTATTTGGCACATAATTTATGGTACAGTAAGCCAGCGTGGCGTCGCGGCGTCCCCGCAGGCGGCGAAATAATGAAGAGAGAAAAGGTCCGCATGCGCACAGCGGCAGCCTCGGCGGCGGCAGCTGGCAGTAGGTACGCCATTTTACATTAAAATTACCACAGAGCCAAGCTGTCAATATGCATTAGAGATACCAGGCGATAAAACACTGCTCCGACCTTGCGAGTAGTCGCAACCATTTTTAAAGCAGAACAAAAAATAGGATAGGTGACGATGTGAGACAGGAGTAGCGGAAGGTTTACTTCAGCCGACTTCAGCAAACAGTGTGTCCTGAACTTTAAATGTGATGGGACAACTCTGTCCCCAAAAGGCAACGTTTTCGTGCACATTTCAAGGAAACTTGGCCTATTGAGGAACAAAACTGTCCCTAAAAGTTTAGAGTTTAGAGTGTAGCGAGGCTGTTGCAAGGTAGATCATGAAAAACCACAACAGCAGTTCAACAACGTTACTTTTCAAAACCCGAGGATTGCTCTTCAGGGAGCGGTTTGTACGCGCGGGATGCATTGGACCTGGACCCATAGCCCGTCCCTCTGATACCTTCTGCTTATCCGAATATGGAAAAACCTTCGCCTTTCGCAAGGGCAGGCGGCGGGGCCTTCCGGGCTGGGCTGGGGTTGGCCGACCCTGGCCGGTCCACGCTACGCATTGGTGTGGAAATGAAGTATAGTCTGTGCGCGTGCCTGCAGCGCGTGGCGTAGAATTCCACACCCCTCCCCATGGGGTCAGAGCTGGGCCCGGCCCTCCTCGCCAGCCCAATATGATAATGCTCACTACACACATGTGGGTCAGGGAGCGACCCCCCCCCCCCTCGCCTCAACCCACTCTCAACACAGTAAAATAAAAAAAATACAATTATTCCACTCTTAGTTCCTTACGAAGAGCGGTCTTCATATTACGAAGATTTGGGTGTGTAACGTACAAAGGATATGGAACCACCATATTACAAACGGATTTTCTTCGCATTATTAACAAGACCACCAGTTTCTGAACAGCCACTTGCTCTTTGTATCACAAAATTGAGCCCTTCGTACTACAAAAGATTTATTTGTATTACAAAGGTTCCAAAGCCTTTGAACGTTACGAAGAGCAGTTCTTTGTACGAAACTTACAGTGTCCAGAATATGTTTTGAAGTTTTAGAAACGATAATTGCTACAGACCTCAGCTCGTAGTTTCTTGATCTCCGTGTCGAGCTCCTCGCAACGCTGGGTGTATTGCCATTTAGCCGTTTTTTCGCTCTCCACTATTTGGAGCAGATGCAAGTGCTTCTGCTCCAGCTCTTCCTTTTGCATCAGCACTTTGTTGAAACTGAAACCAAAAGTAAACAAGTCGCAAGGTCAGAGGAGGCCTCAGAACGTTGCAGATGGGCATCTGAAATGAGATCAGGGTTGGCTGACTGGCTACACCCAAAGACTGAGGGAAATTCCGCTTGGACACAACACGGAGTCTCGCCGGCCATTGGATGAACGACACTAAGGCAAATTACACAAAAATCAAGAGTGTACTGCACCACGCTGCATGTTAAGTGTGCATTATAGAAACAGAAACAATGGACACTGCTAGATTTCCAAATACTCCAGTTGTCTGCCAGCAACTCAACTCCCACCCCACTCGTACTCCACCACGAGGTATTGCCGTGGCGACATCTGACTTAGCGCCTCACCCGAAAGGGCCGGCCCCGGAGGAACCCAATTGACGGAGAGCTTACCAAGCAGACAAACCCTAACCTCACGCCCGTTGTCCACACGAAACGGAAGGAGCTCCGAAGAGAAACAAATAAAAACGTTAACAATTCTTGTTAACTGCGAAACGGACCCACGGTTAAGGGAATGTGGTCGCCTTTGTGTATGTATCTTTTCGCGTTAAATTTTTGTTTATTAGGGACCTTAAGTTTAAGGAGGCAGACCTGTGAAATGAAGGGTTTGGGAAAATCGTCACTACATAAATAGCACGCGCTGATTTAAGACTGAATAAGGTCTAAAACGTTTAAAGGTCAACCACCAACGGCATCTGTTAAAAGTAACTAGCAATTTTTTTGTCAGTCGCAGACCCATCCGATATAGCATAATTCTGCATACCGAAAAGGACTGCGTCGTCCAGTTGGAGGCGAAGATGGGGCATGTTCCTGTGCGCACACAGGCGCCAACGTCAAACTTAGCGTTCGTCTAAGATTTCAATACACCATTAGTCGTAAATCGATGTGGCGTGTAGTTTTTAAATAGTGACGAGACTTTGTTTTGGCGTGGCCGGCGCGCGCGGGGAGTCGACTACTCAGGGCACTCAGGGTGTTCATTGTTGGGCTGTTGCTGTTACCCAGATGCGGCCGAAAATGCAACAGGTGGTGTTGAACCATGACGCCTCACCCGCGCCCCTCCCGCGCTGTCTGGTAGAAACGGGTCCGTTTAAAAAGTAGTCTAGGCGGGGCAGTGAGGCGCACCGGCTAGTGGAGCCCCTTCTAAACGCATCCGTGCAACACTGGCGAATCTGTTTAAGACGGACGAACAAGGGCGAATCTGTTTAGGACGGACGAACAAGGGCGAATCTGTTTAGGACGGACGAAGAAAGGCGAACGGCTTTTTCAGAATTTCTGCAGACCTATCTTTAGACGTCTTTCACTCTTCGATTTGACGTCAGATCACTTTGATCGAAGCATCATTGCACCCGTCATTGAGACTGAAATAGAATATGACCTCAACTGAAGCGATCCGACGTCACATCGAAGAGTATGAAGCGTTCAAAGATAGGTTTGCAGAAGTTCTGAAAAAGCACATTCGCCTTTGTTCGTCCGTCCTAAACAGATTCGCCCTTGTTCGTCCGTCTTTCACATTCGCCCTTGTGCGTCCGTCCTAAACAGATTCGCCAGTGTTGCACGGATGCGTCGTTCTGGCCGGTCCTTGTAGGGGGGACGTATTACTACTGACACTTTCCAAACCTTTTCTCCCGTGCGACTCTCACAGAAAAAGCAACGCCAAAAAACAAAACAAGATGTTGAAATCGAGAGCTAATATTCCTCTGAGAACATAATAAAGCGAGTATTGCAATTAAGTGTTTTCAACAATACGCATTTCAACAACACTCCATCCCATTTTCCTCAAACTCCTCCGCGGGGCGGGAGTAACAGCCTCACGAGGATAATCGAATTGTCTTCAGGCCCTCGGGCTGGCAGGCAACCCGAGTAGCGCCTCACCAGGACCACCGGGACGCGCGGGGTGCTGCTGCAGTCAGCAGCGGGGGCCAGGGTGTTTTGTGATGCAAAGAGCCGCGTGACGACCGCTCACGGCGCCCACCCAATACCCGATGGAGCTAATTGGGGTGCGATCGGGCGTTGATTAAAGTCAATTACGTTATCTAGCACCCCACCGCCAGAACATTGCAAAACCATAGCAAGCCGGCTTAAAAACGTACAAGTGCACAGCTCATGAGCTGCGAAGCGGAATAAGAGATAAGTGGTTGCCTTTTCCCTTTAAAAAACTGGCCGGCAGGCCGGTAACGAGACAGTCCAGCTCCAAAAATAAACTCAAAATACACTGAAAAAAACCCAATAAATTAGTGATAAGGACAGCTGTCAAAAGACAAAAATTATGATGGGAGGACCAAAATAAGTACCCTGGAAAGACTGGGAACGCCAGTGTAAGAGGACCAGGGGCAAGAAGGTGATTAAAAAGTTAGCAGCAGACTGTTGGATGTGCACTACCCCACGAGGCCGGAAGGGAGTTCGATGTGTTTAAACGAGCGTTGCCAATAACATCCTGCCCCAGCCTGTCTCCCTCAAGCGCACGGCACATCACATGGCGCCACGCGCACTTATAAAAAAGAATTACCTGAGCTGCTAAGAATTAGCTATATGTGGATAGCTAAATTTTGGAGCCATGTAGCTAAAACTTAGCGACACAGGTAATTTTTTTGCTCTAGAACAAAGTTCCTGGCTGTACCGCGATAACTTTTTAGTTGTATTGCTCCAAAAATTAGCTATCCATACGTATCCAATTTTTCGCTACACGGGTAAGTATTTTTCTGAACGGTGAAACTCATGGGGCGCAGCAATGGACTGCAGTCTTGAGGGTCAGACCGTCAGAGTTCGGGTTCGGATTTACCATTTAGAGAGTTGCAAAGGTTTTTGAATGTACACGTAATGGTCGTTTTACATCTGGTCGCGTGGGGCAGGGGGCTGCTGATGCCGAGTAATGGTTTACACAACACCACCTATACCTGTTTACCCTTTGCAATGTAGAGTGAATAACAGCCGCGTATCTCAGCACAACTACAAACACCATGCAGTAGTCCACTCCCCGCGTGCGCGCCGCCCACGTGAAAAATATTGTACGATTTGTAAACTAATGCTCCAAATTGCAAAACGATATCACGCTAAAATAGGCATCAAGAAATTAAGAATGCTTTTCATGCATTTAAAAATCCCAAAACACCGTTACGAGCCAAAACTTGTTCACATTTTATGTATGTCTTTTAAAATGGGGTAGCTTCATCAACAAGAATGTTTTTATTTTTCAACATTTAACATTATTGAAGTCGATCCACCTGGAACGTTTCTAGCTTTTGGAAGAAATGATGAAATACAATCATTTGATCAATAATCAATGACAATTAAAGAACAAAGGGCCTGGTGGAGCTTGGTGTTGCTGTAGAGTGACTACAGTCCCAGCTACCAAAGTCCATGCGATAGGGTGGGCGGGACCCGAGCAGGTCAATGAGCTGCGGTGGTAGCGGAGGAGGCAGTAGTTAATAACAGCTCCCCTAAACAAGGCTCTTTCCTAGTTTGTTATCACTTTATTTTTTGGGGCTTTAAATAAAAACCCATTGGAAATGTGCCGGCTTCCTACCTTGCTTCCCGGATAGCCTCGATCCACATCTTGCAGTCTGTCTCCGACGAGGCTCTTAGCTCATACTGTCGTATGTTGTCTCGTCGATAAGATATGGCAAAACAGTAGTGCTGTAACAGAAAAGAAAACAAACGCTAATGTTAAGCGGTTAGCATATTTTGACTGTTGTAAGGGAAGGAGGGGCACATTTGGAGGAAATTTGAGCCCGCCCTTCTGCTTTGTAAAAGCTTCAGAGTAAGCGGATGCAGCCATTTTGATTCTCGAGTGCGTCTATCTGTCCCTCTATTGTATATGTTAGAGGAAGGAGCTAGGGGTCTGCAAATTTTAGAGCATCTCAGGGCTCACTTCTGGTGGAAACTGAAACGCCTGGTTCAGGGGCCGGGAGTACTTGTTTAACCTCCACTCCCTAAAACCCCTCGCACGCCGCAAGATCCAATGGTTCGTTTCTGAAGTCTCCCCTTGCTCACCCTGGAGCCGCTCCGCAACGCCTTGCTTAGTACCCCGCTTAGTACCCCTGGCCGCATAGGCCCCGCACACCCTACGCCAATCATGGGTCAGCTCTGGCCCAGGCAGTAACCCGGAGGAAAAAAATCCAATAGTTCGTTCGTTCACTGCAGTCGTTCGTTCACGACACGTCTTATTAAGAAAATAGCTCATTTGCTGACTCCTTCACTTGCAGTGAGTACCTTTAAGAGTAATTCTGACGTCTCTTGCCTCGACTGTTCACTCTACCCGCCCAGTTAGCGCCGTGGTTCTCGAAGGGTAGCAAAGCCTCCCTTAGAAGAACGGGTCGGGTATTCATACGTTGTTTACCCCAGTCGGGTCCCGTTTACAGGCCTGTGGGAGTAGCGGGAGGTGTAGGGGGAAGAGGGAGGGCAGGCTGCCTTCTACCGAGCCCCTTTGTTCAGCTCTATCTGCTGAACCAAGTTGCCAACTACGTTTCCGACAACAGACGCAGGATTCACACAGACGCGCGCGCGCGCGCATGTGTGTGTATGTGTGTGTGTAGGTGTGTGTCCGCGCGCGTGTGCTCTGCTCTCCCTGCAAGGGACGCCGTGTCGGTGTCGAGCCTGTGTTTGTGACTGGGCCGGGCGGAGCAGCTCGTAGTTCGTGAAGATGAATCATTAAAGCGGTATGCTGAGCCGGGCGTTGGGTGGTGGAAGGTAGGGGCAAATGGCGTTATTCACCAGCCGAACTCGGGTGGTGGTGGTGGTGGTGGTGGTGAGAGGGAGCAGTGCATTTACATACCGAGCAGAAAGTGAAGCGAAGTGAAGAAGTCGCACGCTCAAGGCGAGGGCGAAAGGCGAAGTGATGTGAACGTGCGTCGCGCCCGCACCAGTGCGTCAGAGAGAGAGAGAGAGAGAGAGAGAGAGAGAGAGAGAGAGAGAGAGAGAGAGAGAGACGCGACGCAGAGGTGTGGTTGAATGTAAAGACTCCGACAGAAGCAGGGACGGCAAAGGCTTGGATAGCGAAGCGAGCGTCCTTCAGCTGGGTTGCAGTGGCCTCGCCGGTCCTGGCTGGCTGGCCTTGAGCCCAAGACCGAGAGGGGGAAGAGAGGACGGACAGAGGGGGTGGGATGAAGACGGCAGAGGCGGCTAAGGGAGAGGGAGCAGTAGCTCTTGGTGCCTAACCGCAGCAGCTTCAGCCAAATTGGTCGCCACGCCAGATTATGTCGCCAGAAATCCATTCTGAGTCGCGCAGTCGAGTCAACTTCTTGTCGAAACCGCCGAGCCGTGATTGATTTGCCTTTCAAACGGGACGATCGCTGCCGCCCCCAACTCCCTCTCGACCGCGGCGTCTCGCTCTCTCAACACCCTCCTCCACTTCTAGCTCTCGCTTCTTCGCCCACCCGTCCGCTCTTTCTCATCTCGCCGTGCAGAGACTGGGATTTGTAAAAAAAAAGGTATCGTTGTAGTGTTAATGAGAATTTTTGTTTCTATTTATTTCTAATATCATGAATCATGTCTGCTAAGTTTGAGATGCTGCCAGCTGCCCCCCAGCCTTCGCAATGCAAGCCGCGGCGGAGTGCTTCGTTCCCGAATGCTGATGACTTCATCGTCGCACACGCTATATTGCGCGCGCGGGGGG
>NW_026267170.1:1611391-1614845 GCF_000697945.3 Frankliniella occidentalis | reverse complement strand
GGGGGAGGAGAAAGGAAAGGAGTGGTGGGGGTGAAAGCGGCCAGGTAACCGACTGACGTCAGTGGGCGTAGGGGGTGGGGGAGATCCAGACTCCCCACGGGCTCAGAGCGGGAGGCAGAGCGCCAGGTAGCGGGAGGCGGGGGCGGAGAAAGGAGACTGAGAGGGGAAGGGGGGTGAAAGCGAGGAAAACGAGGGGGCAGGAGGGGTGTACGCGCGCTCCCCCCTGGCCGGCTGAGATAGGTTGCCTGGGACCAGGACCGTGCCCTGGCCCTGCCGGGACTCAGCGCCTCCTCCCTTTCTACACCCCCCTCCCCCCCCCCCTTTCGCTCTTTCCTTTCCCACCCCCTGCCTCTGCTCGCCTCGTCCGCATTGTACCCTTTCAGCGAGGCGCACACTCGGGTTCCTTGAGCCCCGCAGTCTCGCAGCGGCGGCCCCCGGCCTCAACAAGTATCTTTGGAAGTCGAGCTGCTTTGATGCCTCGAGAAGCCGGGTCCACCGAGCTGATCAGACAGGCGGCTGTGCGAGAGGGGAAAATAGTAGCAGCGTAGAATTTAGATAATTATACAGGGAATGGCCATAACGATCTTTCACCTGTAGGGTGTCGGTCCAAAGATAGAGATGACTGTGACGACGAAAACGGTTGAAACAGGAGTGGGGGCAGAACTATAAGAGCGGCACAAAAGAGGCCGAGGGCTCAAAAATCATCACTATAATATTTGCCAATAATCTTTATACCCTAGGCGTGAGCCGTGAGCCACATTTATTTCATCCCTGGTATTACGCCCATTGATCCGAAATTTTGTCCGGTACACTTCTTTTTTATCAGCTCAGGCGATAGGTGGATATTTCAGAATAAAAGCAGTGTGTGGCCTAAGTAAACCCCTACTGATTTTGAGGTTTAGGAAAAATTACAATTAGCATCCGACTTCTACATTAAAAACGAGTCTTAGCAAAATTTGAGATTCACATTTCAAACAGCACATTTACTTCACTAAAAGAACAAGCTTTTCTGATTTTAAGTGAAGATTTTAATGATTTGTTGTAGTATCTTAAAAGCTTGCACGCTTAAACCTGTCGGTCTAATCGAAGCCGCCCGAAGTCAAATTCCAACCCGACGCGTCCTAACAACAATGTTCTATCCGCAACGTACGGAATACACAATGTTCTATCTCCAGCTTGCGGAAGACACAATGTCCTATCTGAAAAACGCGGGTTTCGGGATACCTCCAAAGAAATGCTTATTACTCCGTAACCGCTCGTTCTACTTCACTTTTTGCAGTCAATAATTAAACATTGAACCTTTCTTTCTGTGTGCGCAGATCGGACATTGTGTATTCCGCGCGCTGTAGATAGGACATTGTTGTTAGGACGTCTAGACGTTCAGGCTGCATTCTGACAAGCATGCGATATGACGGCAATCGCAGTCGCGCAAAAAATATAGCACAAAGTGTGTGACTATGGTATAATGGAGAGAACAGTGTGACATAGCCACGCTTCTCCACCCATGGAAAAAACAGTGTCTCATTTTTTTGGGGGGAAGGGAAAACTTTGAGGCTGGTTTGACAAAAACTCCCCATAGCTTTCGAGAAAATCTCCTCAAAGAATGTGGGATTTTTCCTCATTTTTTGAGAATATTCCTCAAAATCTGAGGTGAGAGCGGAGGACTCTTCCTCAAACGGAGTTCCTCAAAGTTTTCCCTTTCTCCCCCCAAAAATGAGACATTGGCTTACTGTGCCCGGCCAACGCTTGGCAACAAGTTGGTTGGCCGCCCGCTCAACAGGCGTCTCAGGCGCTTTTTGCGCCTGACAAATTGAATGCGTGTGTTTATCATTTTCTTTTGATTTTTTCGATAATAGTGACATAGATCAATGTGCTTTTAGTTCGTTCTTTTTGCCTGTTACGCGCAATGCTAAACAGTGTGTTCGGGCCACGACATAACAGATAGCATGCGGGTTTGCGTACTCGCACCACCGAGTACACCCACTCCAAACAGTGCGAGCTGCTGATACAGAGCATCATATGTGTTTAAAACGGGTGCGGATAACTGGCGTGGCTTGTTGTCCCACCCGGTTCTACCAGATGTGGCTGACTGTAACTTACCCTTCGCTTGTTATTTCTTCCCTAACGTGTCCTTCGCCGTTCTCGGTTTTTCTTCTACACTCACCCCGTTTCCCTTCAATCGCTCTTTCTCATTTCAGCCCTTGCTTTCAGTGCGTTTCTCTCTTGCCTCGCCTGAACTTGGTGTAGCTCATGCGGAGTGATGAATGCCTGCCATTTGTTCATGCCTTCTATACAGACAGGCCAGCCAGCCAGGCAAGACGCACGATACACTCACACCCCTTTTCTCTACCTTCTCCCTCTAGTTTTCCCTCATTTTTTCTCTCTGGTCTTTCCTTTTAAAATACATTTTCTGGCGTACTCAAGTACCAAACACGGGCTGCTTTAATTTACTGCTTGAAAGGGCCCATTTCACAACTGATGTGACAGAGATAGACGCGTCAAAATTTCCACTAATCTTACTGTTGATTCAAAGTTTTTATAGACAATTCTACACATTCTAGACAACATTTACTTTTGAGTCCACCATTAATAGAGTTTTTGTGTAAAATAAAAAACTCTAACAATCTCAATTCTTTGCAACACGGCGATGAACTAATAATTTGGTCTAGCAATAAATTTGTTTGTCTTGTCCATGTTCATTTATAGTGTATAGTAGTGCCGTTCGCGCAGGCCGCGGGAGTGAACAGCCCCTCTAACACTAAAATTGAAAGTGCTCTCCTACGAGTAAGTTGTAGTGTGTTTGAGAAGGTGTCGAGTACCCTGGTGTTTAGCTTCAAAATTTGAGTGCCTGCAAATTTTAGACTGAAAGAAAAGTGCCACACTTAGAAGTGTTAAAGCATTACTGTTGAATTTGAAAAATTTCTGCTGCGCATAGTAGCAAGTTGTGAATCAAAGTTCTGTTCACCGACTTGTGCGAGCATGTCCCTACGCGGACAGTCAGACAAACAACCAAGGGGTGGGTCAATAGTGTGTGCCTGTCAGGCACACATTTTATTCCACCGTTCCAAGCAAACACTTTGTGTTTGCAGTGTACCACGCAGGTGAAACGGGCCCTCACATAACGCCGTCTTGACCTTGCCAACGACGCCCGTATTGTACCGCAGTGGGGGTGAACGGCCACGGGCGGTCGTCTCGTAATCAAAATAGCATGGCGTGTAATGTTTGTGAGGGCGTTGGCTGAGACCTGGGGAAAAGGCATGGCTCAAATATGGAAAATATAGCCGTACAGTATTCGGACAGAAATAAAAAGTGGGTGACTGCAAAAGAACTAGAGGCTAATAATGAACGGTGTACCGAGTTACCGTACATACATGCCGATCTCAGTCACTGCGTCCGCCCGAACAGAAACTAGTGGGTAAAGCTCGAGGTAAAGTTTGTCGTCCACTGTTTTTTT
>NW_026267170.1:1605015-1606876 GCF_000697945.3 Frankliniella occidentalis | reverse complement strand
GAGGGGGAGTAGGTACGCCATAAGCCTCTCGGCCTGGCGGGCGGGGCAGTGGCGCGCTCGGCCCCGGCTCCAGCCCGGAGCTCAGGGCGATGAGTCCGGACCCAACTTACGTTTTCATGAGCAGCAGATCACAACCGGGGCTGCTGCAGCACCAGCTGCGCAGATGGTGTGGGCAGCAGAGGCGCACCCAAATCCCATGCCGGCGCGCGTGCAACTTTCACTAGGTGGGTGGAGACCGGAGTCAACGGCAAGGGCAGGGCCAGAACCATTGTGAGAGTGAGGCTGTTGCCACGACCCCCCTCGTGATGCCTGTTTAATAGCATGGCAAGGGAAAGTTTTCAGTGAGAGCGGGACTGGAGAACAACCGAGACGGGTCGCAGGGCGTGGGAACCGCACAACGGAGCACCACAATCCCGGCCAGATGTAAAGAAATGAATGTCCACCGGAGCGGGAGTGAGGTCCAACTGGGTCCAACCGGGTCCAACTGCTTGCGTGTTGCCGGAGACCGCCGCTCCAGCAGCGTCCTTAACACTCCAGGTGTAGTGGGGGTAGCCAATCCTATGTTGTTGGAACCCACGGTGTGGGGTGTGGAGTGTGGGGTGTGGAGTGTGGGGTGTGGAGTGTGGGGTGTGGGTCACGCCGCACTCAACGTGTTAAAGGCCCCCTTGATACCCATTCGCCCTTTTCACCGCATCGCATTTTTCACTCCCCTCTCATCCCTCTGCCGCGGCCCCGGCACCATCCCTAAGGGCTCTCTCTATATGCACGCCGGGCGGGTCGCGGAGGGCGGGGATCAGGACGGAGGACGCAGGTAGGGGATGGCGGTACCCGCCCAGCCGCGGCCCGCGCCGCGCTAGGCCACGTCGTGGCGCCACGGGTTCGACGCCCGAGCATCACCCCCAGAAGCAGGCCGCTGGCCTCAGCTCCCCGCCCCTCCCCCTACGCACTGCGAGCCCGCGTACCCGCGCCCGGCGGCAGCAGCGAGGGCTGCTTGGCCCTACGGAAGGGGGAGGTGGGCGAGCGAGGACAATGGTGTGGGGGTCGGGGGATGGGGGAGAAAGCGGCATCGGTGCAGCGCAACCAAGCGTGCGCACGGTGCCACGATACGCCGCCGGGCTTTGCCCTGCGCCAACAAAAACGAGATCGACTCCATTCTGTTTGACAAGGCCGTACTATTTCGGATTCGGAGCGCTTTATTTCCCTCCAAGAATGGCGAGCGCTTCGATCGTGAAAATGTAAGGATGTCGAGACGGGCAGAGGGGGTGGGGAAGACGAGCAGAGAATGGGAGAGGGCGCCGAGCAGGAGTGGAATGAGAATAAAAGGAGAACGCGAAAGAAAGTGAAAAAGAGAGAGAGAGAGCGAGAGGGAGAGAGAGAGAGAGAGACAGAGAGACAGAGAGACAGAGAAAGAGAGAAAGAGAGAAAGAGAGAAAGAGAGAAAGAGAGAAAGAAAGAAAGAAAGAGAGAGAGAGAGAGAGAGAGAGAGAGAGAGAGACAGAGAGGTTTGGGGGTGTCTCACGTGCGGGTGAGACGTTCCACATCAGCAGCAGCGTCGTCCCAGCGGGGCGTGGCCGGACACAACAGAACAAGACGCCGGGAAAGGAGAGAAAATGGCAATCTGGCAGTGCACGGCTGCCTCGACGGCTGCCGCGAAGCAAACTGGCAAAGAAGAGGTCCCGCGACCTCGGCCGAGCAGCTTCCCCACCCACCACCGAGTGCACCAGAGACGGGGTCGGGCCTACCGCGACAGGAAGTGGACTCTACTGTCAAAGGGGCTTCACAGAGAGCCTGGTCACGACGGACCTCTTCAATCGCATCGAGAAGGAAGACGGGAAGCAAGGAGCGGTAGGGGAGGGGGGGG
>NW_026267170.1:1603996-1604965 GCF_000697945.3 Frankliniella occidentalis | reverse complement strand
TTAACGATTAACGATTGGCTCACAACTATTCCAAATTAATACAGCACAATGCACTACTTTTGATTGCAAAGGAGTGTTGTGATTTCACAGTTGCTGCGCATCGTTAAAGTGTGGGGATATCACAAAATCATTTTAACAGAGTGGTTCTCTCGGTAATGCAACAACAAAGCACTGCCAAATAACGATCAAACATACCATCCAAAATAACTGCGAAATATCGACCAAAGTTTTCGTCCACATCATACCGTTATCTTGAGGTTATGTAACAGCCGCTCCCACTGCATTTTAGAACATTCAAATTCAGGCCATGAAACAATTCTAGGGAAGCATAATTAAATGGCCAGTGAGTCCGTGGTGTGCAAGCATACGAATCACGGCGTGTGAATGTGCACTTGGGAGACACGTGACTTGTGACTTCCCTAGGTTGAGGATTAAGTGTGATAGCTATGAAGGTATCATAATGTTGGTGTACCCAATATTAAACGAGTTGGCCACCCTGTGCTTCCGGTGCAGTACAACCAGAAGAACGCGACGATAGGCCAACCGTGTACAACATCCACGCAATGAGCGAGAATACAAATTCTTTTTAAATCTACCATCCCATATTTTGCATTTACTGAGCCTCCAGCCGCCACACTTACTTTTGGTCTCTACTGCCCAACTCAGGCATTACCACTGTCAAAAACTTTGCTCCCTTAATGTTATGGCCGTTATATACTTGACTTTGCGCAGCACGATATGTCTGGCCGCGGGCGAGGTGCGTGGGTGAAGGGGAGGGGGTCGTTCGTGCGTCAATGACCGAGCGCAAGGGGGCGAGGGCGAGGGCGAGGGGTGGGTGGGCCCACTGGGTGGCGCTCAGGCACAGGGGCCCGCAGCGGCTCGCGCAGCGGCGTGCGTGCAATGCAGCAGACGCACGGCGTCTGCGACCCTGGCTTGGGCCTTAACCCCCCGAGGGACCCCCACACCACC
>NW_026267170.1:1597374-1598336 GCF_000697945.3 Frankliniella occidentalis | reverse complement strand
CCCCCCCGTTCTCCCCCTCAGGGACCCCTGCTTTGCCTTGAGCCCCCATGGGCCACACCCTCTCCACCTCGCAGCAGCTGCCACCCAGTCCACCCCAACGCTACCAGTGCTACCAAACCCGGCCAGACCCCCGCTGTGAGTCGAGTCAAGCTGCCTGACATTAGTGTTTAACTTTGACTAAGTGAACCGTATGTGTAGAGAGAGTGGGGATGGGGGACGTTGGGGTTTGACCTGGAGAGGAGGGGGAAGGTGGCGAGGCCGTGTCATCCCCTTTCCCGTCGCTCTACTCTGCGGTTAATTATTCATTGAAATACGAGAAGTATACGGGAAAGTCAACGGCGGGGAACTTTGAAGGACGCAACTACAGCTCACACCTCGCCGCCGGGGGATTCGCACTGTGTTGAACAGCTTGTTAGCGCATTTCATCCACGTGGAGCACGACATACATCAGGACTCTCGAGTTTATCTTTTCATTTTCAGTGAAAAGCAGAACTCAATTCTTGTTGGAAGAGTAGGAAGAAACGTGCTTGAGAGAAATGCTTGAGTCGTACAGGTGGGTCTAAGCGCTAAACTAACGGACGGGTGTGGAATGTGCGAAAAACCTCTCTGCAGAATTGCGTGCTAGCTTGGGCAGGGCATTGTTAGGGTGAAGCAGGGTAGAGGTGGGACGGGCGTTCTGTTGCCTTTTCCCTTCTCTCCTCACGCAATCTGCGGTCCAACGGGCGAACGTCAAGCTCTGAAAGCCACTCGCACGGCTTCCCCTGCTGACCTGGCCACGCTGCAAGGCACGGTGGCGGGGCGTGGTGGGGTGGGGATGCGTGAGCAGGGGAGTCGGGTTCTCTCCAGCAACCCGCTTCCAAAAGCACAGGCAGACCCACATCACTGCGAGGGGGCAATAACTACCTTTAAATGTGTACTCATGATTCCCGAAAACCTTGATTCCCAGTGATTCCCGTCCTCTT
>NW_026267170.1:1590630-1592007 GCF_000697945.3 Frankliniella occidentalis | reverse complement strand
GAAACAAAAGCTCTTCTCTCCAATATCTGATAAAAACAAACACAACCAAACTTGAAATATCTTTCGTAATGGCGGACTCTCTCTCTACCGACACCGGCGTCTGCTCTGCTGGACATCCAAAACCGTACCAACATGCATCATTGAAATAGGATCGTTTTCAAACTCACATTCCATCTCCTACAACTCGAATACAATTAAAACTTGAAAGTTTGCATTTCCAGCATTCCCCTGCATTCTATTACTATAGAAAATCTGAAATAGAAAAGTAAAAATAGCGGCTCAAACAAGTAATACATTTAATTGCCGGAAGAAGCCGATCCATCACATTCGCGTCTGCCGCCACAGCTTGACCTTTCACACCGTACTTGCACGCATTATCATCACATCATCTGTCATTTTCATAGCGTAATGAGATATGTCCTAAACCGAAAAACCAACAGTTTTCCTCTTTTTCGTTGAAATGTTTAATGTTTTTTTCTGCGAAACCGTGGTTGAACTGCCCCCCTAGAACGGCATATTACATGGTTGATTCGCAAAAACTCGTGAAGCAACAGAAAGAGATTGAAAAGTTACGATTTTTTTAAAAAAATTATAGACACTATACTCTATTTCTATACTCCAACTAGGCTCTGCTGCAAAAAGTACAGGAGTGCTTGATAAGATAATTGCTTATTCGCCGTCAAGTTACAAACAAAAACATTTACGGTCTCATTGTCAGCCGGCTTTCCTGAAGTAACTCTTACATCCAATGTACTATTTGCCCCTAGTTTAATAAACAATGTTAAGAGTGGGTCCTTGCAGTTCTTTCACTTTACTAGACCCACGCGACCCTCCTCAAAAAACGACCCCTGCGATATCGGCGGTACTACCCGCAAGGCTAAGCCACACGCCAGTAAGGCTGTAGGTATGGCATGGCGGAGGACGACTTTTGTTAACTATTAGTTTTTTCTATTTATTTTTGTTGACTATCAGTTTTTCTGATTTATTTTATACCTGATCGTATTTTTCAGTGGTTCTTTAACTGAGTAGGCTTCTAGACGCCACTCCAAGACCGTCGTTATGGTGGAGGTAACGTTTAAACCTACTTCACTTCTTGCTATCGAGCCCGACATATGACCTCAATTCAAGGTACCCAAAAATCAGGTGAAACTATGTACTTTAAACAAGAACACGCTTTTTGGGGTGAACAGCTGACAGGGTTAGGGCTCGGGCTCGTTCAATTCCACAACTCAACGAACTAGGCAAATATGCACAGAAAATTTCAGAACGGTGCTATCTGGTAAGCCGACCAGCTCCCGGCTCGGCTGGTCCTGCTGCCCGCCGTGGCTGTGCTCGGCTCGGCGCTTTGGGTCCGCGGGGTCTCAGCTGGGGGAGGGG
>NW_026267170.1:1588544-1590580 GCF_000697945.3 Frankliniella occidentalis | reverse complement strand
AGTAATTCCTCACAAAATAATTAGTATTACTAACTAAATTTGTGAGTATTACGTGCAATTTTGTGAGTATTACTGCTGTACAAGCAAGTTCATTGTGTATTTGCAAAGTGTCAGTAACGGGCTGAGAGTGCACGGCACGCGACCAGCACCGCGCCTGTCACATTGGCTTCCACGCTAACGGAGTACAGAGCGGCCCAGCGAGCAAAATAAAACAACGAGTCTGACCCGGACGTGCTTACGGCGGGCACTGTGGCATGCAGCCAACCTGAATGCGAATGTGATTTACGAAGATGTTTGCCAACAACGCGAAAAAACGAAAAAGAAGTAAGTAAACACTTACATTTTTTTTTCCATAGAATTGTGAAGCAATGTAATCAAACGGGATAGCGGTAATGGAGTAATGAATATTCTGACGCCGTGTATTAAAATATGGCGTGTAAAAGTGTTTCAATTTTATGAATATCCTATCAAGTTGAGGCGGACTCAGCGGGGCGCTCGCGTAATTAGGTGGGTGCCTGGAGGGAAAGCAATTTCGGCGAAGCAAAAATATTTGGGAGAAAAATTCACGGTCTCTCGATGAAGGGGGGAAAGGTGGGGGAGAGGGATGAGTTACTGCCGTGCTGGGTCTCTAATACCCGGAAAATATAGCTTTGCTAAACAGTGAGAAATGATTTCGAAACAGAACGGTGTGACGCATTGAATAACGCCGGAGCGATCCGTGAACTTACTGCTCTCTACGAGGGTTGAGACGGGTGGATGGGAGACACGGCGAAGAGAGAAACGAGAAGTAAAAAGTAAACAGACTGAGGAAAGCTAGGATAGAGAGGGCACAAGTAAGGGTGCAAGAACCGATAAAAAGAGACCGATGAAAAGCAAAGGGACCGTGCTGACAATTAATTCTAAAGCGGTGCCCCGCACACTGAATCCCTTTTAGTGACTTTTGCGTTGATAAAGTATCAAAGTGTTTGTGCAATGTTAAGGTATAAGCAATTTTGTTCTCAAATATGCAACAATATTGGTTATAGACTATTTACTTACGTACAAAACGTGTTTGTTAATACCAAAACAAATTTGTTGGTACCAATTAACAACATGGTTGTTACCTTACCAATGCACAAAATATATTGTTAATAGAAATAAACGAAAACCTTGATTAGAAATATGAGAGTGCAAGGTGCACGCCAAATATATGTGACAATCGCACCTAAAATGGCTATAAATCACTTCATTCAGTACCAGGTAGTTAAACGGCACGCCAAAATACGTCTCGCTCAATAACAGCAGGCTTCCCCGTATCTCACAAGAAGCAGTCGGCCTTCGTGTCCACTAGCAGAGTGAGTTTCCAGAACTGCCTATTTGGACCACGGTAACTGCTTAGCAAACGGGTATGGCAATGTAGTTACGAGAAGACCGGAGGGGAGGAAATGTAAAAGGCTGGGGGTGTGGTGGGGGATGCAGCGATCCCCAGACGGGATGTTTTCCTTGGCCGGGCCGCAAACAATTGTTTATTCAGCAAGGTACGGCCGCTCCATCCGCCCAACCCCTCCCTCTGCTCACTCTCCCTCTCTACGGGACTGCGAATGGCTAAGAGAGACAGAGAGAGGGGAAAGTGTTTGTGTGCGTGTGTGTGAGAGAGAGAGAGAGAAGGGGGGGGGGGGATATGACGAAAGCGCCGTGATGCATCATGATGACCGTAGCCTTCACTGTAGCAATAGGTCCACGACGTAAGTCCGCACGGTCTACGTAAAATGGATGGAAGGAACTTATTGAGAGGGGGAGAGGCAGCAGTGGAGAGCAGATAGAGAAGGAGGGGAAAAGGGCGTGGAGAGAGGGATGCGTAATGCGGAGAGGACATAGAGAGCGAGAGAGACCAGAGACCGGCCGAAGCCCGGAAGATAGATCAAGAGGGAGACTTGGCGGAACTCAAAGTGATCAGCAGTGACATCCTTTGGGTGTGGCAAAGTTTGGCAGTAAGGGACGAGACTAGGGTACCGATAAAGAAATCAACGAGGACGGATGGGAGTGGGGGGAGGGGA
>NW_026267170.1:1584659-1585478 GCF_000697945.3 Frankliniella occidentalis | reverse complement strand
CGCGTGACTGTTGGAGGGAGCGAGGTGCCTATTGGACCCCCCCGCGCTCAAAACTTGTCCAATAGCTGTTGCTGTAGTGGAAGTGATGGAAAATAACGGTATCACCTTCTTTTATACTAAAATTTGACAACTGAACCGACAACTTAGACTGAAACTATGAATTACTCTAACGATGGGGTACAACAACGTAAACAATAAAGTTGTATGGCATACGTATAGAATATGTCCAAGCGGCGCAGGACTATGTATTATGTGTAGACTCATGGTTCGTGAGGGTGCATGAACTTTGGCTAGTCTTTCTGGACAGACTTTGAACTCAATGGACAAACCAAAACAAAAGACAGGGTAGGTGCTTTTATATTTCCTACAAGCAACAAGAACGAAGTTGCACTGCGTATTTTTAATAGGGTATTTCACCTGACGCAAACCGGATCCAAAGAAGAACAAGAGCGCTTCCTGAACTCTTTCCTCGTTGGCGCTCATTGGCGGTCGCTGACGAAGTTTACGGACCCGACACTAGGGTTCGACCGCCCTTGCGGCCAGTTCATGAACTTCGTCGGCGTCAGCCAACCAGAGCAAGGGAGGAAAGAGTTCAGGAAGAACTCTTGTTCTTCTTTGGGTCATGTTTGCGTCAGGTGAAATACCCTATTGGCTAAGCGATAGTATAGTCTATTAATCCAGTGACCAAGAATTTTCACGTCTTTCTGCCTGTAATCACGTTAACTCGAGAGTACATTGAGCTAGCGACCCTGAAATTGTCAGGGTCGTTTCACATAAACGACGAATCAAGTTCAAAGATCAGAACATTTTTATAAAAAT
>NW_026267170.1:1580870-1582590 GCF_000697945.3 Frankliniella occidentalis | reverse complement strand
GGGGGGGGTCGTTTGCGGTGTAAGGGAACGTGAGCTGAAACCACCGGCGGCGTGTCGTCAAGCGACTGCCGGCGGCGGGGCTAACAACTAACAGGTCCCCGGGGGCACCCCATGTGCCGCCCCGCCCCGCCCCTCCGCCGCACCACCCACAGGACCGCCAATTACATGTTATGGTCTGGCGCCGCAACAGACAGGCCCTGCCTTGCCAAGTAGGGTGTGTACGTACAAACTCGCTCCGCTGCCTCCTTCCCTCACCTTCCTCCTACCGCCCGCACCTCTCTCTGTTGGTCTATCTCTGTCTCTCTGTCCATCTCTCCTGTTTTTGCTTTCCCTCTCTGACCTCCCTGGGTTCCCACTTCCCAACGCGGGATTTTCAAACTCGAACAAACATCGAGCTCTTCGTGTGGTCGCTCGAACATAAACGTGAGGTGCTCGGATTTGAAATGTTCGAGTACTACTCGGACAGAAGTTCGTAGGCGAACAGAATTGAAATATGTGTCAGAAATACGCGTCATATTTGGGTGTGATGAAGAAGGCAGTGGCACTTTTAATAAATAACGTGTTAACCATATGAAATCGTAATTCGGTGCGACTTGATCTATAGACCCCAATAACGCCGTGGTAATCCGAAAAAACGGCGAAAACAGTGAAACGTAGGCAACCTACAATACGGCAACCGAGGTGCCGTGGACGAGCCCTAGTGGCCCTGAAGTTATGTTTAAACACTGTACAGCGTCCCCCAACCGCCGGACACTCCCCACAAGGTCAATATATTAATAGAAATAATCGTCAAATTGTGAAAAATAATGTAGTATTCAGCTAAGTTTGGCTTATCCGTTTGGGGCCAGTTATAGTGGGCTCATGATCACTTCCGGTAGTCTGTTATACGGCAACACGATGCCCGCCCTAGTGGGAGCAAAATTTAGGAAAAATTACTGGGCTAAATTAAAGGGTCTCGCTGTCTCGCTCCCTACAGGGCCATTCCGTCTCAGCTTAGGCAAGGTAACACGTCTACATGTACCCATATGCTGTGCAAATACTGCACAAACAACCGTTAGTATACACGCCATGTACACTTTATTTTAAGTGTACAATGTACACATTTGGATTGGCAGCGCCGATACGCGAGGCGTGGTCTGGCCTACATCTACCTTGTTATAAGATTGTAGCATGTACAAAGAAACCGAAACAATCAGAAAAATCAAGTAGAAAGACGTTCTGTTCCGGTTTGTTCCATTTAAGCCTAATCGACAACTTTCAGAGGGGTTCAATATGTAGGAGCCATGTCATGGTTCGGTACTCGGGCGGGACGAGCGCCTGAGAGGTAGGCCAACACCAGGTCGAATACGCGCCCATGTCTCGCGGGCTGGCCTACCCCACACTTCACAGGCGCTCGCCTCCGAGAGGCGCAGGGAAGGCGGCTGCAGGTGTTGTTGATGACTATGGCAATGACTTAAACTCACATTTTACGAGCGTTAAAACACTCTGAAGGCCCTCCCTTGCGGGTGGCCATTTTAACCTTTGGCGATAAGGATCGGTCTTCAGGGACGGTAAAGATTCCCCCTCCCCCGACAGCCCCTCCGGCCATCCTCTATCCGTGCTGACACGAGGGGATGCGCCCCGACGCCGCAGCTAACCTCAATAAGATTGATGAGGCTTGAGGAGAGAGGCCGGTGGAGCCACAGCGGCGGAGAGGAGCGCAATGCTGGGGAGGGGGGGG
>NW_026267170.1:1577353-1578633 GCF_000697945.3 Frankliniella occidentalis | reverse complement strand
GGGGGGGGGCGAGGACGTAGACAGGGTAGGTAGCAGGTGCAAGTATAGGGGCTGTGTGCCTTTCTCCTGTGCGTATTAAAGAGGGGGGAGGGGGTTAACCACCCTACTGTTTGCCCAAAACAGCCGTCTGCATAAAAGGCAATGTGGGCTACAAACTCGCTGTACGCCACCCTTGGACCCTTTGCCCACAGTCAGCCGGCGCCTACTACGCCAATATGCCTTATCGCCAGTTGTTTGCGATAGAATAGAGGGAATTGAACGTTGTGTCTGGATAAATAACTTTTTACTGTCTATTGTATTATTGATCTTCTCCCCTAGATACATTCAAGTGCTCTAAATGCGGAAGATATTTAAAGAGAGGGGCCTATGAAATCTATTGTTTCGATAAAATTGAAAATCTATGGGGATTATAAAATCTTCGGACACACACCTACTACCACCTGGAATGATTTTTTATCACCTACAGTGCACCTGTGAGGCCCGTTAGAAGAGTGTCAGTATTTAGGAACCAAAGTGCCCAAGAAACGGACAGCTTTCAGAGATTTTAAAAAGTGAAAAAATTGTTGAGGGGGAGAGAAAAAATTTGACCTTACTCTGCCATCGAAATTTTATTATCTGGTTTAGTTCAGTCGCCAGCACTGCTTCAAGATCGCTTTTAAAAGTGCTTTCAATCACTTTTGCAAAAGCCTATGTCCGTATTTAGAGGACTTTGCAAAAGCCTATGTCCGTATTTAGAGGACTTTTGGAAATCACTTCTCAAACTTGTGGCGCCTGTGCAAACCGGCGCGCACGATTCCTATATCCCGTGTATACAGTCTACCCTCCAGGCTACCTACCAACACATCTACACCTCGAACTGAAACGTCCAGTACACCAGCTACAGCCAGTACAGCCAACAAGACTCAGTCGAAAGAGGCGTTCTCTCGCAGCATTGCACAGAATCAGTAATCAATGGGACTGGTGGGAATTTTGAGTAAACTTTGAGAGAAAGTGACTGGCTCCTCAAATCAAAGCTTTCCTCACTCCCCTCTCCACCTTTCCGGCTGAACTGTTGGCTCTGGCCCGAACCGCTGCCTCTCCTCTTCTACTCCGAGGACCAACTCACCGGTCCATGCTCTGCCTCGCCCCTTCTTCTTATGGCCACCACCAACATCAGAGGCCATGGCGGCGCGTTCCAAAGCAAATAAACGCTGTACACCGCGGTGTAGGCCCCCTCCTCTGCTGGGGCCACTGCCTCGAGTGGCTCCAGCCCAATGCCGCCACTGCCCCTCCGCCCCCCC
>NW_026267170.1:1566213-1577303 GCF_000697945.3 Frankliniella occidentalis | reverse complement strand
GACAAAAATGGGGTAGGACAAGCTAACAGCACCGATTTATGAGAAGTAACTCGTGCGAGTAGAACCGAAGTCCGAAAATTTCGTCCGTTTTGCTCTATCTCGAATTGTTTGGGCTCCAGAGGGAGCTCCCTGCACGGAAATGACCCAAAAACAAATAAATGTTTTTCCTCAGATATTTAGTGGTCTCCTTTCGGGTAACTCGACAAAATGAAACACTGTGGACCAAAATTTGTGACTTTTGAAGCCGAAAGCCTCCTTACGACTTTTCATTTTGCCCGATTTGGGTGTCAGCGCTGCCTGGTAGATGTAAGCCAGACGCATCGCAGCGAAACAGGGTTTCGTGAGATATCGCGAAGCCTGTTACGCGAGACGGGGTTTGGGGTTCATCTACCCAGTGGACTATTTCAGGGTAGGTGAGAAGAAGAAGAAAAGATTAAGAAACCGGAAAAGCACTGCCTTCTAATCGCCCCCAACCCTCCGCCCCTCTTCGCCCTTCGCACAACTGTTTCCTGTTTTGGTTATTATTTTCTTCCCTCTTGTCACCGACACTGAATGGTCTATTATATCAGCGACTCGACTGAATTTTCAGCAATTTTGAGAGTCTTCAAAGAGTCATGTTTCTTTCTTAATACATACATCCAGAAATATAAATTCTCTGTTCCAAAGCGAAATACACTGAATCGATTGAAAAGCATTTTGCACTTGATTTATTCAGCACAAATTCACTTGCAGTGAGACGGATTCACTTCATTCAAGTACCTAATGCACTCGTATGCAAGTACAATATACGATTGAAGTACAAAATGCTCTCGGATACATTCATACAGTTGCAGAGCACTGGATGACAGCTGCCGCAGTGGGGCAGCGGATTGGGTGTGGGGAGGCGAAACGTGTACGAGCCACAGAGCAGCCTGCTGCATGCCACACAAGCCTCTGCCCGTGAGTGTGCGTGCCGTGCGCGTGCGGCGTGCGCGTGTGTGTGCGCGCGCACAGGTTGATTGGGGCGGCCGATGCACGGGCTTAACTGCGTGCCGAATTCTACTGCTGCTCCGCCCCACCACACCTCGCCTTGCTGTGCTGTGCTCTGCCTGCGATCCATTCGCTAATGGCCTGGCCGTACCGCGTACCGGCAAACAAACACACAACGTGCTCGTTGTACATCAGTCCTGTCCATCCTCTCTTCTTTCTCCCCCTTCTGGCCCAGCTTCATATTCCGCAGGCACTTTGCTGTCAGCTCCGTCTCCATTTCCCCACTTCTTTCTTTTCTTTTTTCAAACCCCACCTCACCATCCCTAGTAGTTCGTGGGTGTTTACTGATACTTTCTTGTTCTGAGACACGTGCAGACACGGCAAGATTCAGAATTACATCTGGTCAAGACTTGCACAAAAATGGATCTTTCCAGGGACAAAATGTTGTGCTCGGCCCGCGACGTCCCTTTGGCTTGGCCGCGATCCGCCCACGCCCGGCTTGCAGACAGATTATGCATTCACTCGCTTCCTATGAAATATTCTGATAATCCTCGGGCCTCTGGCTGTGGGTGTCCTTGTCACGCTCACACTACTCCTAGGGTGAGATCTGATGGGTGGCTTCGGTCAGGTCTCAGGGACATTCTAGAGCGAGATCTGGAGCTGTGAACAACAAGGGAGAAGTTGGTGAATGCCGGCTGCTTTAGGGAACCGGCCGGTGAGTCTGCGATAGAGACTGAGTGTTAATAGTCGAGGTGCAATAGTGTTTTTAAGGGCCCACTGTTCTTTCCTATCTTACCTCTTCTATTAAAAGACCTAATCTTCAGAGCAACCGTTCAATATTCACTGACTACTCGCCAGAGATCACCCTTGATAATTAGTGCTGCAAGCTCAGCTGCATAAAGCCTTACCATAACAACAAGGAGTCGCTTCAGATTTAGTTTGTAAATATACAACATTATGTATGTAACATTATAGCATTTTATATGTAGCATTTGTTTGTCCTGTAGCGCGAGCGCTATCGGGTTAATTGTTTCCTTTTCCGTCTGTTTGCGTCATCTGGCATTGTTGCTTCGCGTCACGATGCGATCCCCCTCCACCTGCTTCACACGACCACGGCCACCGGCCACAGCCGCTGCCGGCAGTGGGAACTTTCACATTTGACCGAATTAAGCTCTTGTGAACATGGAAAAGCCTCTTACCAACCTAATTTGTAAAATCTGCTTTAATTTCCGAAGTGGTTAGAGTTTTTTGATGTAATTATCTAATTTTTGAAATGGGTTTATGACAGTGTTCTATCTCTTTCTCTCTTAGGTTTGATTCTTCCAGTTGTTTCTTAAAATCTGTACATCTACAACGTCGGTATTTCTCTTTCCATACCGCCCCCCCCCCCTTTTCCTCCCTGCGGAGGAATGAAACAAGGCTCAAGGGTGGTGTGGCAGTAATGTTTTTATGGGTCGTCAATAGCAGCGGTGCCGTGTCCTGGAAGGGGAGGCCCCTCCCCGACCTCCCCATGTTCGTACAGTCCCTTTACTAATTTCCACTACAGTTCTTCCTCCTCAGCCTGGCTGGGGCTAAAGGGAGGCTCTATCGTTCCCAAGTGAAACGTTTTTTTATCGTAGAGGGAGGGGGTGGGGGAGGTGGGGAGAACATTACGGATGCCGTGTGTTCGGCTTTCCGAAAATAACATGAACATTTTCCGCTTGCCTGTATAGAATTAAATTTTTTTGAGGACAAACTAAACGATTTGGTAAATTGACCAACATGAGAAAAAGTCGTAGAATTTATACTTAAATACGAGGATGAGATACGTTTTCTTTGCTACAGACTACTGACGGTCACACTTCACGATTCAGCCGTGGCACTGAAGGGGGAAAAAATCCCACGAGACTACTATAAGGTGTCGCGCTTCGATTGGTTGGCGTCCTAACTCTGGACCAACTCGCTCGCTCACTCACTCACTGTGCTAAACTTTAGTGACATAACGGCCTGCCAGAAACGACTCGTAAAAGTCAAGCAGTCGACAAGTTTTGAAGTGAAGCGCGAGTCGCGACCAACCTCTGTCTGGAGAAGCGACTGGTGGGGGCGGGGGCAGGGACCTATAAAAGAGTATTATAAACTTGGGGCAGGGTAAAGGTCAGGGTCTTAGACGGCTGTGCAAATTATGACTGTTATGTCGGATTACTTAGCAGATGACTCTTTAAAACTCAAATATACAAATAAAATGTTGTCAGTTAGCTTTAACTCACAATTAGGAAAAAGAAAACCAAACGATAGACTAGCAAACTATACATAAACATACTTGCAGCAGGAATGATCCGAAATTGGTTAAGTGCCACCCACAGTTCATCCAGAAGACCCGATCCTTGTAACAAGAACATGATTGAACTTAAAAAACGTGTACTTGACTTTTGTACTAGGTATATACGCGCATTTGTAAACATAAGTTATTGTTACTTTTATTGTGTGGCTAGGTCAGGGGTCTCAAAATCGAGCTATCCGCCGAGCCGCACCTGCATAGGCCACGGTGCATTACAAGCTCTTCGGCAAGAAGAGTGAGAGAGATAGATGTGGTGGTGCCTCAGCGACTGACCCGTGCCCGGCCGCACTTCTGGCCCTGTCCACGCCAAATCAGCAGGCAAAAAATGACCCCCTTGAACTTTTAATTTTCTTGTGGCTATCGACGCTCCCATGGATGTTGCACTCAGACCTGAAATTATTTTTTCGATATCTCAACTGGTTGGGGGTGGGGCGCGAGTCAAAGTTCCGTCCCCCACCCCCTCAAAATCACTATTTTGGCCCGGGCGCCGGGCGCGCGCGCGTGGCGTCCACCAAATCTTGCCAGTGTGTAGTACTAAAGTAGGCCTTCCGAAGCCGCACAGGGCGAACCACATACTTTCACGACTAATATCTACAAATAATTCAACATTTAAAACGCGACACGCTTATTTTTCAGAAAGTTATTTTTGGTTTTCGTTCGCACTTCGGCGCCAGGTACTAACCTACCTACCATAGCTACCGAAAGCAAAAATAACTGGCGTGGGATCTGTATGGGCTAGCTTGGGAAACCCGGAAAATTGTTCAGAGCGTGGTGGGACCCATTTCAATTCGCATTAATGGCGCCAACGTCTCTGGGCAGATAGAGTGGCCACTCGTCCGGTGCATCGTGCCACTTCCCTTTCCATTTTGCTATGCGGGTTGCGGGTTTTCATTAGTTACGTGCGGTGCCGTGCTGTTCTCTCCTACATGCACTCGTCATACACGCGCCTCACCACACGCGTGGAGAGGGAGGTGCTGGCACGATGCACCGGACGAGTGGCTACTCTAGTGTGGCTACACAGTTTTCTGAGCGGCCGGGCGGTAGAGTTTGCAATCGGTTGGGCAGGCCCGGCTCGCTTGCCCGACGTCCGAGCGGGCGAGAGAGACGGCAGTAGTTGTCTCTCTCGCACTCACGGTGATCGCCATATGACTTCGGGTCGGGCAGAGCCACCAGCGTGCGTCAGGTAAGCGCGCCGGGCTTTGACCGACCGATTGCAAACTCTACCGGGCGTGGCGGCGCTTCGACGACTTAATAACTTAGAAATGTTTAATTTTTAATGTTCAATAATATTTAGAAAATTAAATAGAATTTCGTATCAAGCACAGAACCTCAACTTTTACGCATGCAATACACCCGTTTTTCAAGGTGCTACCCTGCATAAAGTCCTTTTACAATATCGAAACACAGCAAAAGACAGCCCACAGCTAAAGAAGGCGGGCGGCCCTAGGACTGCAGGTAAATAGTTCCCATATCGGTTTCTTCACACACAATCGCAAGCTAACTATCAGACTGTCAGCCAAGGGTCGGTGTTACTGTCCAATTAATCCAAAACCATTAAAGAGACGCTGCTGCTAAACGGACAAATTTCCAAAAATTTCACATATTACACAAAATTACTGTAATTTACAGTAAATTACGTAATTAATGGTAACGGATTATTATTGCATGTAATTTTAAATCCCTAATTTGATTTTTGCCGCCACGCAACTACAAGTTCTGCGCTAATAGCAGCCTGATTTTTAGGATTTTTTTTTTTGTGACACGAGAGAATTGGTAGCATTGACAGCAAGAGCACATTTTTGTGCTCAGAAGTTCATTTTACATGTACAATTTTTTTAAAGCAAAAGAGCAAGGTGTTAAGTGCAACTTGTACTTGGGACAATGCAAATGGTATGGCATTCAGTGCATTTTGCGTTTGCTGAAGCTAAGAGCATTTTGATCTTGAGACAATGCAAATTTACTTGTGACACGATTTGGGTTTTTTGGGTGGAGAAAGCTACCCAGACCAGTAACTGTAATAGATACACCTATATATCCAACGTTTCCTCTGAGTTGAGCGCTTAGCTCTGCTCTGGATAACTGACAACTTACTAACTAGACGGTTATTAGGGGTTCAATTCCAAAGAATTCCCAGTAATACTGACAAAGCGGTAAAAAGATCGGAACAAAGAGGGAGCGTACTGCAAGTTGTATTTTTTTTTGTGTACTTTCCGTTCAGATTAATGACAAGAACATCGATGTGCAGAACAAGCAACAAGTGCGCTCGGTATGTGGCCGGTATTGGCAAGATTGGAACCACGCACAATTTAAAATGAGGAAAAGGGGGAAAGGAGCCTCGGAATATCAAAAGATATTGTGCAGAGGTGAAAACTAATCCAGCTGCCAATTAACCTTTCTCTGCCTCGAGTGATTCATTTTTAATTTGATATCCCCTATACCAGATTTAATAGCCCGAGGGAAATTTTTGATTCGGCAACATGTGCGTGAATGAGGCCTGAGCGGCGGCGCTGCCCTCAGCTCCACCGCTAGGGCGCAGCACGCTCCAGGTTCACTATAAGAAATCGTGCTCTCAAAATGATGGTTTTGGTCAGATTTTGCAATTTTATCTCATGAAATGGGATTTTATTTTGTTTATTGTAGGTATCTAACGTGTATGGTCCATCAGATGAGGGCACGACGCGTGTATCAGCCGTATGGTTGAGCGTGGCTCAACGGAATGTGCTAAGGGCGACTGGACCTCCTGCACGGAACTGCGGTCAGGTCCTAGACTCCCCCAGGACGATGTAAGTTTAACGACGGCTCCACCAACTTAATGATGGCGGCCTGCTTGGTTGGAGAAGCGGGGAACCCACCCGAGGGACTAACCAATCCATTGCGAAGCTCCAGCCGAGCCCCAGCGGAGTCCCCGCAACAAGCATTATTTGTTCAATTATTTGGACGGCAGCAGAGTCAGGGGCGCGCGAGAACCAACAAAGAGATCTTAGTAGGAAAAGAAAACAATCCTTCGCGCTGGACAGAGAACACACGCTCTCGTTCCAGCCAGTCTGGTACTTTGGTGCATTCGCATTGCCCATTGCACCTGTCGCCATTAAAATGCAATCTGCCCAATACGCCATACACCCACGACAAGAGGCGTTTTAAGTTTCCGAGGGAACGCGCTGTCGCATAATCAGATTCACGCTTCTTGACACGCGCGCGGCAAGATTGTACTTTCGCGGCAACATCATACCGTACATCAAAAAAATATTGGTTCACTTAAAAATTTACAACAAATGTTGTAAATTGACGAGGATATTTTTGGAGTGTCGGGATGTCCGCAAGTTGCCCTCCTCAAGTAGTCAGTAGCCGCTAGGATTTATTAGCTGAACCAGTATAACTTATGGCAACTATTTACGCTGCCTGTCTTGTGGCAGTTGTCCACTCTCCCACCAATACAAAAATAACTTTCTTAGTCTGACCTGCTTGTCCAGGGAGTTGTCCTTCTTGGAGCCTGAAGTAATAAGGCGCTCACAGTAGCACCCCTCCAGCATCACGACCCCCGACGGACGCGTACACGACTGAGAGTCGTAGTAGAACAGCAAGTTCTGAAACAAGACAAAACATCGTATGAGAGAGAGCGAGAGAGAAACAGAAAGGGGGAGAGTGCAAGCGCGCGCGCGAGAGAGAGAAAAACCGAGGGGGGTTTGGGGGGAGGGTTGTCCGCCCACTAGTGACCTGTGTGACACCAGGTGCCCCGTATCGCATTCACACGGAATAGAATACGGGCTCGGAGCAGCGGACGTGGCGTCTGAAGGGCAAATAATAAGATCCACCTTTTCTTCCGATTCCTCCTATATTATCTCCACACCTCCATCCAACTCTGCTCTACCTGGAATCCACCGCCTGCTACGCTTGACAAATGTACTGCAGGGAACGGGTTATGGGCGATAGAAAACGTCGTATATCGCTTATTTTCGATTCTTGGGTTCTAATGGTGCTTTCCTGGTGCCATTTTGGATGAAAACTGCACTGTGAGAAAAACAACGAAAAATCAACGGACAACAGCTGCAATTATTTTCCAGACGTACAGTACCCTAAATTTAGTTGTACGGTCGAAGCAAAACGGTTGTTCCCGGTTGTACCGTACCTCATTTCTGGGGTACGGAGCAACCGTGTCACGCATTTGACCTAGTCTGTTCTTCCGTACCTCTTTTCTGGTGTAGGCTATTCTTCATTTCCATCTCTTATTTTTCATTTTTTTCCTCAAACGATTTCATAACCCTACCTTGCCTGTTATTCTGATTTGCAATAAGGCGTGGTTTACAAAACCGACATTTTTTGCGTCATTTTTCTGGACTGAACATGTAATTTTACAGTCCTTTGGACGGAAATTTTAAGGAGAAGGCTATATCTCTGCCAGTTTGCATGGTATGAATTGGTTTTGTTTTGATGTAAATGAGTAACCTTTTCCCTTCCGATTGAAAACTGACTGAACTTAAAGTTTGCCTGTTGTAACTGTGGAACTCTTAAGTTCACCAGTTCAAACTGCAGAACTCTTTAGTTCTGCACCAACAACTGGCAAACTGTTACGCAGAACAAAAAAAGTTCTACAGTTAGAACTGGCAAACTAAAGAGTTCTGCAGTTACACCTGGTAAACTTTAAGTTCTGCAGTTACAACTGGCAAACTTTTAGTCCTGCATTTACAACTGGCAAATTTTTAGTTCTACAGTTTAAACTGGCAAACTACTACACACTAAGGTTAGTAGAGCACAGCAGTACACGCACGCACCGCGAGCGCTATGAGAGCTTGCAGAGGCTGAACTAAGCAGGTTGGTAACGGCGAAGGACAGGCATACTTTGTCTTTAAAAACTCAGCCCACATTGTCAAAACGGTTACTGATCAAATCGAGTGAAACGAGCTTGATTTCTTTCAGTTAAACAGATAGCCGACGGGCGCTGACAGACACAAATATGTCGATTCAGCAAACGACGAAGTTAAAGGTTAAACAAAGTGTCAATTCATTATGTGTGTGCTTCATCAACGCGCCTTGACCCAGCTTTGCAGCGAAAGTGGTATTAGTTGGGAGGGCGTTGCCGTCCGACCTGCTCGTGAAGGGGTGGGGTGGGGTGCGGCTTGGCCCTCCGACCTGCTCGTGGGTGTGGCCCTGGAGTGGTGCGGCGCCGTATGGAGAGGACTGCGGCACGGTGCGTGGCGTGGCAGGGTGGGTCCGCAACGAGCTGGTCCCTGTGGGGCCGGGGCCCCAGCCGCAGGGGCAAACAGCGTATCGTAGCGCTACCCTGATTATTTCTAGCTGGCCTGGCGGGACGAGGGAGGACGGCAGGGCTCGACTGTGAATTTTTATCGACGTAGGGCCTTTACGTGCAGTCACACTACGGAGTAGCTGAGCAAAGTGTGTGAGCACAGAGGATGGAGCAAATACAACGAAACTAAATGAATGATACGAGCTTGACGAAACAACGAGGAAGGAGCTAAATGTGATGTGATGGAGCTAGAAAAAAGTCTATCCTTCACCCTTGCGTACCCCTGCGTATTTTCAGAACGGCTTGATTGCGTTAGTCCTGTTTTGTACATAGCCGTATCTCTTCACAGTCACGCACTAATCGCGTGACGTACGGCGCCCCTGCATGGAATTGCCCGTGTGTTGTGAATTCTGAGATGAAAGTGGGATGGGAACTACATTTGCAGACACACAGAGTAGATGTGATGTTGGTAAAAAGTGAAAAAAAAACTGTGCAGTGAATCGACATAAAACTGGAAATAACGCGTGTGCTCGCATAATAGGAATGGGACTGGCAACAGGTTGGTTGGGATCGGCGAGAAAGGAAGTGCAAACGTTTGCGACTGCAACGTTCCGATACCGATGGGAACCCCTTATCGACGTAACCGTTTGCTGCTCGCCCACAAGAGCGAGGCGGATCATGGGATGAGCGCAGGGAAGGGAGGCGGAGGGAGGGGTGTACAGAGCTCTGCTGCCAGGTCCTACGTGGCTCTGTGGGATTGTCGTCCAAAAGCGCACCGACAGCAATTCTGCAGAGTCACCGTATAATTCCGACTTAATTACGCTCACAATCACAGTAAAAGACAACAGCGGCACAAATGTTCCAGTATCAAAGTTTGAACCTGCAAATTGTAATATTACAAATGCGATGTCACAATTTTCAGTTTAGTTTTGTGTAAAGTACAGTGGTAACGCCACAAACCACGTGGCACATGTCGTTGAAAAATAGCCATGGAATTGCAAACCAATCGAATGAAAATTGTAAAAATGGAAAATCTAAAAAAAAAAACACACACAGTAAAAATATAAATTTTAAAACCCCGTCAGATAGGAAACTGAGGATTTACCATTAAGACTTAAAGTGTATTCAATGCACTTTTATAAAAATACCATTGTACCAACAACCGTACAACGGCCACGCAAAAAAAGCAAAACAAATGATGTGCTGTCAGAGTTAACGGAAGCTGATTCCGAACTAAAAAAAGCAGTACTGTGTTTGGTGCTAAAGACAGCAGTTACTGCGACATTTTACTCTTGGTATGACGTCAGCAAATGATCTCTGCAGTTTTACAGCTGCGCGGCGCGGAAAAGTATAACCACATAGTAGTGGACTCAGGACAGTGTTCGTTGGTTGCTCGGTAGAAACTTCGACCGCTAAAAGGCAGTATAATAGAGGGCACAAATCAGCCATGAGCGTCAGGGACGCTGTGCTGGACCTGAAGGTCAGCCGGCTGGGTGGCCCGCACTGAACTGAGGTACGTAAGGGTAAGGAGAAGAACGCTGAGTGGCGAACGTCACATCGTGGGTGGCGGCGCTAGCGTAGCACGACGGCGCAAGGTCGATAGCCAATAATAGCCAATGGACTCGCCGTCCTGTCCCACTGCCAACGTGTGATTAATGGTGAAACCCTGTGGAGCTAGGGCCCTCTCGGGCCGCAGGCGCTCTGGCTGGCGCGGGGCCGGACTGCCCCGCCCGAGGGCGGCCGGAGGCGCCTGTCATGCCGAGGGTAGGCAACTTCCCGCACAGCTGCGTTCCGCGCGGCCCGCCTCGCCGGCGGCCCGCGCCTTCCGCGCGGCAACACAAACAGAGCCTACAGTTTTCTGGCTGGCTGCGGAGTAAGCGGGCGTGGTGTGTGCGCGGCTGGTGGAGGCCAACTCGCGCTGCTGTAGCACGGTCTCGCCAGATTTGTCAACGCAGACAGTCGACGCCGTAATAGAGTTTAGGCGAGCGCAGCTGGTGTGAGATATGGGACCTATTGAGCTTGCTGCCCGCGGCTGGAACAGGCCAGAGCGCACTAGCAGCCCTACAGGCTCCAATGTGTGAGCCTCAGTCAGTACGCCCTGGGCTCCCAGCCGCCATCAGAAGCAGACGTGAACGTCTAACGTCTAGTCTAACGTATACTTACACGTTTTAAGTTTTCGGCATCAACAGAATCAGCGTCTTTTAGGGATCATTTTGATACTAATATCTCAAAATGTGTACGAAAAAGTCATTAAGCGGTTTTCCGAAAAGTCTGCAGAGGCGTGCCGAGGTGAGTGGTTTTCCATACGGTCGCCAGAAGTACGCGGTTTTCTAAACGTTCGCTAGAGTAGCGGATTTTATTCTCGCGTGTCGATATAACATTATGGAGATGACCACCGTGTTGTCTCTATGCTAATGCCGTAATGCGCAAGCGTCCGCTGCCTCGCGCGCCTGTTGCAGGTTGCGGCAAAAAACGTTATTAATTTCTGACTTTCTTATATTGGCCGATTGTTTAAATCAACCCGAGGGGGGTGGGGTGTATTGGGCGAGGGGGGGAGGGGTG
>NW_026267170.1:1559123-1564633 GCF_000697945.3 Frankliniella occidentalis | reverse complement strand
CCCTCCCTCCACCCCCGGCTTCCTCGACCCCCACTTTTCCGCTCCCATCGGGGACCCTCCACGAGCCCAAGGGTCGAGCGAGTGCCCACTCCCGCCCCTCTCCATGAGCTGATTTGCGGGTCCAATTAGCGGCGCAGATAGGCCCCTTGGGCAGTACGCGTGCCTGCTGCTCGGGCTCAAATCCCGCGGGACGGGTGACCCTACGGGGGGACCCCAGGGACCGCCAGCCGACGCGCCGCAGCGCCCCCGCTGCGTGCCGGGGCGGGCAAAGCGGCCAGCTCCTCGCCTATAGCGGTGTGGACACTCCTCCACATGCAACGAGAGGCCGAGTCGGTGGGAATGAATTTTCACCGTTGGTGATACTGACAATTATAATTAACGATTACCTTACGGAATGCTTTTGCGGCCCCTTCTACGATTCTGGTGTTAATGGTTGCAGCTTGAGCCCTTCGTGAAGGGAAAATGGCAATAACGGCAGCTACACCCTTTAAATAGACAGACCGAGACAGACCCCTTTACCACACCCAGAAAACCGTTTCTTTGACTTAACGAAATCACGAACTGACGATATTTTCGTGTATTTGAAGAAAAATTTCTTTATCTCAACGAAAATTTGTTCAATCTGACAAAACTTTCGTTGAGTGAAAGAAATTTTTTCGTTATATGAACAAAAAAGATTTCCTTGGTTTCTGGCATGAAATTTTCGTTGAATTAAATAAAATTTCTTTAATTCAAAGAAACGGTTTTCTGGGTGCAGTCTACAAAGCCAGTTTGTCTAAACACACAAACCTATGTGAGCGAGGAGGGGAAGCGAAGACTGGTAGAGACATTTTTGAAGGACTGTCTTAAAAGGTAAAAAAAAAAAACAACAACTGCGTACGTAGACGTAGAGGGCAGTGGACGACACACTGACGCCTCGCTCTGCCGCGCAGCCCAGCAGTCTGTGTCACCAGTGGCTGACACTTGTTTACGACCATCAGCCTGGTGGCGACTACCCGACGCGTTTTACAGCTGTGTTGACGGTGTGAAGGGGCGAGGAGAGGACGGGAAGAGAGTCGGGGGTTCAAGTCGTAAAAGACTTTGAGAATGAGATAACGGCGGGTGGCCCGGGTGGGCTGGCTTCCTCCGCTGCCCCGCGGCCTTTATGTTTTAAAGCTCGCGATCACACACCACAGCGTCACTGATGACAAATTTCGGGCATCTTGACCACGACGTTTCTGACCGCTAACGTTCCCGTGAACGCGAAGATAGCGTCATCAGTTTGGTGTCCAACAGGCAGCTAGAAATGATGAAGTCGACGGATTGGCACTTGCAGCTTGCCACCTTCGACAGGAGCCAGGGTCTTAGCCTGCGGTCCGAAACCTAATGAGTGGTCACCATGCAATTCTGTTCTGATCTAATTTATAACTTTGAATTACTGATCTCCTCTGCGAACAGAACGTACTCGGGAGATTTTTCTTTAGTAATACAACACGGTGTCTCCGGTCAACGCTCCACCACCATTGAGGGCACACCGGTGTGAACGTGTCAAACAGTTTACCGGCGTCGGTCGTTGAGAGTGTTGCTGCCAGCAGCCCCCCAGGGGACCAGCGCTCGGAACGAAGCGGAACAACAGCGGACTCCTTGTGGCCGTCCAAGCTGTTGACCTTCTCCATCCGCCTCGCCGGAAGAGTAAAGGGATGCTAAGGAGATGGGACAGTGGCGGATGGACATGGGCTGTCGCGTCGTTTTTGGACGGTAGGAGTACTCCGGCAGCACAACAACACTTATTTCAGGAAAACGCACCTTTGGATTGACGAAAATGTTGTTCCCAAAATTATTTCCAAAATTCATATAATTTTGACTTCACGCAAAGTTTTACAGATGTTAGCAGCAGAAGGTAACTAGCTACCAACGAAAGCTAACTTCAAAACGGTTAGAGTTATAGCTGCAGGATTTTTTACGAGTTTTTGGGGGACCAAATTTCGTGGTTTGTGACAGAAACGGTGTTCAGCAAACTGACGACGCATCCATGCAGCAAAGGGGGATGAAAAAAAAGCAGTCGCTGCACAGACACGCACCAGAACACAGTTGCTCAACAACGACGGATCTGCTTTTCGATGATTTCGCCATACTCGACACTAGAGGCCCTCACTCGTCGAGGAAAAATTGTAATTACCGTTTTCGGCGAAACCCCAGTTCCATTGGCATCATCTGGCGCGCCCGCTCAGTGCGGGGAGAGCGCAGCGGTGGAGTGAGCGCCCGCTGCCCTCTCCCAGCACTGAGCGCGCGGGAGGGGAAAGGAAAGCGAGGGGGGGGGCTCGCTTTTTCCTCATTCGCCAGCCGCTGCCACGCCACACCGATGCGCTCTTCGCGCTCCTGCGCCGCGGGTAGCGCTGTAGCTAACTCCTTGAGCTGTACGAAAAACAGATGGACTTTGTGGCCTGGTCTGGGGGACTGTCTCAGAATCACGAGCGAGGCCTCAAACGGGCTGACTCTGACGGGCTCTCGGCCCGGAGCCCGCACAGATATGAGCCCGCCGCCGGAGCTCACCCGCCTCCCGAGCCCCCACCAGTCCATCGCGGGCTCCGGTACGCTGCCTGAGTTCTGCCGATTCTGCGCCAGAATCGCCTTCTCTCTTTGGCAGCCGGGACGGACGGGCTGGCGTGGGCGGGCTCATATGAGCTCCCTTGCTTTGCAAGACGCGCCGGAAGAGTTTTGGCCGAAGCCTACCGGAGCAGGACTACTGCTGCAACACTCTGACTGACCGAGCAGGCCGCCGGGGAGAGGAACCCACCTGAGCTAGCCCGTTTGAGGCCTCCGCTGTTTGTCCTGTGGGCTAATTTTAGACATTCTCGTAAGAGACTGTCTCTATTAGAGGCAGTCTCGTTCCACCGCCTCCCCCCACCCCCTTCTCCCTCGCTCTCTACAGCAAAGAGCCGGCGGCCTGGCGTATGTCGGTGGGTATGATGGTTATTTTTAACAGAGCAAACGAGTGTACATTAGGTGGGGTTCTGATAAGCAATCTGCCAGTCAGCAAATGAAAATCAAGTCAAAAAGTACAAATATTCCATCAATTTATGCCATTTTTGAACTGAACCCCATAATAGGCTTTCTTGATGTTTGGCGCGAAATTTTGCTACCATAACGGAAATCTATCTTCAAAAATCCAGTTATATTCCATAATTCTCGCTACCTTTGGCTTTCCAGTGAAATCTCGAAAGCTCTTTACAGTGCGTTTATGTGAAGTCGCCAAATTTAACTCACTTCAACTGCCTTTGTACGTAGCGACGCTGACCTTTTTCTGTATTTGATCGCACCATTCATTCTCCCTCCGCGCCTGCAATGCAAAGCCGATCCAAATCCATGCATTCTTTATCCAATTTCACGCCACTCACTGGTCTGGGATTGTGCGCGCATACCCCAGCAGTGCTCGCCAACACCAATTAGGGGTCGCCTTTTTCTGGGCGCTTCGCTCCCGCCTCGACCCTGGCGCGTCCCACCCTGCCACGCCAACAAGAGCAGTACGTTGCGTTATCATGACTGACAAGGAGCCAGAGGATTCTCTCCCTCTCGCTCCTCGCTCTCTGTCACGTCTCACCCCCTCGGTGACGCCGGACTGACATCAAAGCTCATCCACTCGTCTTTCACTCTCTACTCCCAGTCCACCCCCCCCCCCTCCCCTCTCATCCTCTATCGGCACCAACGTCACCGTTTGCTCGCCTTCCCCTCTGCCTTTTCAAACCGTCCCCAGGTGAGAACATTTCCTCCGGCCCGAGCCCGAGCAGATTTCTCGGCTGGCTCGGCGCGGCGCGTGGGCCCCGGGGCCTGTGCCGCCCCCCGCGGGGCCGCCCGCCTCAAAGGCGCGGCCGCGGCGGCGGCGTCATCAAATCAGCTTTGTGCCGGGTGCTGCGCGGTGCTGCGCCGTGCTGCGCGGTGCCGCGTGTGCCGGAGCCGCCTTGTTCCGCGCGTGTTGCTCTGCAGGCTTTGTGCGGCACGCGGTCCCGGCGACATGAGGGAGCGGCCTTCTAGAGCGGAGTAGGACAGAGACAGACGGAGACCGATGGAAGAGTCGGGCGGGTTGTCTAAGCAGTGTGTGTAAGATGGGCAGCGAATGGCGTATGACACCAGCAAGCAGCAGTGCTTCCGAGAAACCTACGGTAGGGAGCGACCCTTCCTAACCCACAACCAACAACACCCCCCTTTCTATTTGATGATTTTCAATTCTGACTAACAGTTTTAAGCTCCGTTAATAATTTGGTGCTAAGTGGGTCAGTAGGAAAGTGAGGCAATAGTACTTCTAATGCACCGCTTGCATAATGCACACCCCAAATCAGAGGGACCGGAAATGAGTTTTCATCGAACGAAAGAGGTGTGCAGAATTCCATCGCACACTTTCAATTTTAGGAGTTCCTTCCGGTCCACGAATCGTTGATTGCTGTGACGGGACGGCGCTTGTTCGCGAGAGGAAAGGAAAAGGGGTGGGGGGATGTAAAACCATGCTGACGTGGTCGTCAGCCCCCCGTCAGGTGGAACAACCGCGGGAGGCGTCAAAGTGCCAAAGTGCCCTGGCCTCTGGCGGAGGATAACCCGAGCCGAGGCGGGTCGTGGACCAGGCGGAGACGAAAGTAAGGGAAGTGCCCCTGTTAGCCCCTTCGGCCAGACATGCGGGAGGGGAGGCAGAGGCGTTGTGGCTACCTGCGGGACACAATATTGATGGTAAGCGGTTTGGTGTGTACCATGGCGGAGGATGCGGAGTTTTGGCCGACCTTCCTTTCCAGACCACTTCACCAATAGAGCCCCTCTCCTTGTCTACCTCTCTACCTCTCCGCCTTCACCTCTTTGTCCCCCGTCCCGTTTCCCGTCCGTTGTACCAGCTAGGCGAATTCGTTAAGGCCGCACACACCGCACACATTTTTCGCACTCTGACACAATTGTCTCTTCTCTTTTTGTATGTGTGTATGGTCGTTATCACCTGTTGCACAGCCCAACCGACAACCCTAGACCACGCTGTGGACCACACCCACCCAAATACTCTTTCAGCCACCCATAACGTAATCTTATTTATGCGTTAGTTATATAATGTAACTAATCAAAAAAAATGAAACAAAAGTTATTGTTTGTGTGGGACGTCAAAAATCAATGTAGTGCAATCACGGTAATTGTTTACTTGAGTGACTCCTCGCCCTGGAGTCACTCAAGTATACCATCGGAAAGGTATTTTTCAGTAGAATCCTGAACACTATTCATATATTGGCGCTCGAGTCTGGTTTTCCTCAAAATTAAATAAATATGCGTCGCCGCTAACCTTCAGATGCACTTTGAAGACGGCAGGATAACTTACGTTTACGGCTAGCCCTGACGTTGGTCACTCCGGCTCGGGTTTTTAAATCATTGCTCCTGCATCAAAGACTACGCCTGATTCATAATATCAGGCTTTCTTTCTCTACCGTTGCTTAGATCATACTTTTCACACTTCTCCAAAAATGCCTTCTGCTTGGCGTGGTCCTACCCAGAAAGGGGGCCGAGTG
>NW_026267170.1:1547383-1550963 GCF_000697945.3 Frankliniella occidentalis | reverse complement strand
TCTTTTCCAATTTTTCCGACGGCTCTGAAAATTCCGGAAAAATTTCGGAAAAATTCATATTTTTCCGGAAATTTTTCGGGCACTTACAACACTATATTGTTTTCTCCAAGGAAGTACCAGTGCAGCTGCGGAGGAGATGGAAATGTGAGAGCAGGGGGGCGCAACGCTACCTAAGCGGCTGAAGCGACGCTCGGTCGCGCTCGGTAGCGCTGGTCTGCCGCTATAAACGGCTGACTTCGGCTAGTTAATGTGGGAGAACCACTCCACGTACCGGAAAAGCATAACCACATTTGAAGAGGTGGCACTATAATGAAGGTCCATTGTGAGTGGTGTTTCGATCCGACATCTAGATCGGCTCACAATGAAAATTTCTGACAAAGCCAAATCGAGCGGAGCGCGACCCGAAGCGGCTCGGTCGAAGCTTGCTCGGCTCCGCTTTAAAAGAAATTGTCATTGTGAGTGATCCAGATGTCGGATCGAGGCTCCACTTCCAATGGACCTTCGTTTTAGCACCGGCCCTGTTCATATGTTGTGTAGCTGTTCCGGTACGTAAAGTGGTTCTCCCACATTAACTTGCCAAAGTCAGGCCAGCGCGACGGATCATCGCTTCAGCCGCCCGGCTGGCGTTGGGTCCCCCTGGTGAAAGGGATACACAGAGGGAGCGAAAGAGAGCGAGCCGGTGAGGGGGGAGGGGATGAATATGCAAATGCCCGTGTGCCATTTCACGTGTGAGAGGGAATAAAGGCGCAAGGACTGTCAAACACACAGAGTGTGTAACAGGGACGGCCCGTTATTGGCAGAATGCATATGGCCATGGCGGAGCCGGAGCGTGGTGTGGCAAGAAATAGAAATCTATTCGCGTCCACGTCACGTCACAACCATCTGGGAGCAAGGGCCACCCCTGTCACAATATGGCTTCCCCGTCTCTTTCCTCGTTTACACGCAACCTGTCTCTCAAGAGAGAACTTCAAGTAAATATCTGACTCAGGTTGTAATTTGAAGGAAATTTATTTCAACATTCAATAAGATTGGGTTTTTTGTCGATAAAGAGTCCCTCTCTCCGTCAACCTCAGATGTAACGCCAAACAGTAATCCACCAATACCAACGGGTCACTGTCCCAGACAATGGCCCTTTAGGGAGTCTACAAACATTGAGTGGACCTTTTATAGACTTTTATTTGACATTTGCGACCCTTATAAACGTCCATCAAACCTTCATGGAGCTCCCTAAATCTATTTCCTTCTCTTTTTTTCGGCGATGGTTTGGTGAAGATAAGACTGCGTCACTTTGGCCGCGCCTGGGTTTGGGAAATTCATTACGTACGTCTATTACTTTGCCTGTTGGCCTCGCCACGAGGAGTGGGTGGGGGTAAAAATCATAAGGGACAGCGCGGGGCAGGCGAAGCCTCAGGGCTTAAAGGCGGATGCCGCCGCAATTAGATGGGGCGCCAAAGTTGAGCGTCTGATCGCGTCTTGTTCAGGCTGCATTAGCTCGTCACGTTACCCAGCGGATTTCATTAATTTTCTTTCATGGTAATTGCCTCGCTCCCCCTTCAATCCCGCCCCTCCACCCGCGGCGGCACGGGCCACCACCACGCCTACTTATCCCGTGGTAGCGGTGGCGGATGGTGGTCGTTGGTGGTGGAGCTGGTGGTATGGTGAGGGGGGATGATTGTTTAATTTTATCCACTTCCTAAGTTGAAACGTACAGTGATCAGACATATTGTGTACTCAAGCAGACGCTTTGCGAATTGCCTATGCCTAATCTCCTGCACAGCATGCGCTTTTCAATTGCAAACAGTAAATGCTTTGCAGTTACAAAGCATCCATATCCGTCAAAATTGCAACGCGTCTTTAAAGCAATGTTTTTTGTAAGAATTAAACAGTGCAAGAGTTAAAGTGTTCCCTCCATCCTGTCAACATTTAAACTTTTGCTCTGCTCTGTTTTTCGGGTGCTGGCAGTAAACGGCAATAACGCCAAGATGCGTTAAGACTAACCGTGAAGTATAATTCTGGAAGATATAACAACGCGGTAAAGGCTTGTGGGGTCGTAACTTTCCGCAGTCCCTCTCTTATCTCTTCTCCCTCTACCCCGCCCCACCCCCCTTCCCTCTCTCTTCTCTCTCTCCCCCTCTCTCTCTCTCAAGCTCCTGTTTTTGTCAGAAGTCAAAAGACTCCATCTTTTACACTGTCATGTCATTTAATTTAAGTGGCAAGCAACGTATGAAATGTTGTGAACTGTGAAACACCAACGGGTATACTGGGTTTCCTCGCGGTAAAACACTGTTGCTACACAGATAGGGTAGGAACGGGTAGAACACGCAAAGCTTGCCTTACTTCTAATCAAAAGAGAGAGGAGAGAGCAGAGGAGGGGGCGGGGGACGGAGAAAGAGACTCTATGGGCCGGTCGGAAATTATATGAATTCTTTCCGCTATTTCGCGACCGGCGCCTAAGCCTCGGAATAAAAGGGCAACAGTGTTCTGCGAAATGAAAAAGAGGAGACTCGTGGCTTGGCCAGCTGCTTTGGTGGCAGTCCTCGAAGTCCCTCATTGTCTCGGAGGGGGGAGGGGGGATGAAAAGAACTCTCTCTACCCTCTCTGCTCCTTGGCAGCGAGTGAAAGGAAATGCGAGATGATAGCGGGGTGTGGTTGTGGCTAGAGCACACAAATCTATACGACCTAACTTTCCTCTGTGATACCCCTGTTATTCCCCTCAAAGAGTATTTGTAAATAAACCCCTTGCCTTGTTGGCAAGTTCCTGTTCCAAGATTTCAGAAGAAACGTCGGCGGGGATGTCGGGCAACTGCATGAGAGGCAACAGGCAGCATAGTCCTCAGGCGTTTGTTTGTTCTCTCTGTTCTTCATCTCTGTCCTGTCTCCTACTTTCTCCATGATAAGAAATGAACGATGTTGCGCACTAAAAATGCATACTACTAGAAGTTTTTGTTACGTATAATTATCAAGAGATCGCATATGGTAAAAGTGACGGCCTGGTTTTCGAGCAGTTTTATGGAAAAACGTTTTATCGTTTTATAGAAGAAATACAAGTGGTGATTTGTTTTTTCCAAAGCTGCTTCAATACCTGGACGTCGTTATTACCGTGCATACTAAACGTTTTGTCTTTTCAACGTTATTTATGAAAAGTGAATTAATGAATGCAGGTAAGAAGAATTTTTATTAGCAGAGTCAAAACCTCGAAGATAGACCGCGAGTCTACCTTTCCTCTTTCTTTCAGTAACCTTCTCCCCTCTTCCTCCACCAGCGCACCATTCACCGGGCAAGGCGAGACCATTAACCGGAGTGCTACAGAACACAAAGCGTCACAGACCCACACTGATCCAAGGCTCGGCAGACACTGTAAAAAGCACTAGCAGGCCCACCTTCTGCCAAACAAATTTGCCAGCTTCACTTCGCTCCGCGCACAGCAAACATTTTTCCGGGAACTTCCCGGTTGGATTCGGGAACTACATTTTCCGGTTGATGCAAATGTTATAAAATGTATAGATATGACGAAAAGTAGCATCCGTAAAATTACTTCCCGGATTCAACCGGGAACTTCCCCGAAAAATATTTGCTGTGC
>NW_026267170.1:1546827-1547333 GCF_000697945.3 Frankliniella occidentalis | reverse complement strand
TAGGTTGCACATTGCATGGTGTTATCAGTGACTTTCTAGTGATGTTGCCATACACAATTTGTAGATCATCTTCATTCGTATGTTTCAAGTAGACGTAAACATGTACCCAGTTACTCTAGACTGAAATACATTTTCTGCACGTTATGTGCTACAGAAGAAAACTCTTGGCCATATTATTCGCTTTCATTCTAAATGTGCCATATGTAGAGTAGAACCCCTCAGTTTGAAAATTGAAACAACGTAATGAGGTGAAACCGTTTCGTCTCGTGATCGACCTCATGTGTTCAAAGTCGTTTCTTGACCAAATTGCTGGTAAGGGCTAAAGTACCAACACTGCAGGACAAGTACAACACGACAATTCAGAAATGACAGGGTTTTCAATCATTGCAAACCGATTCTGCTTCCGAGAAGTAGTGATGCAAATTTTCACTAGGCTCTCAAAGTTGCCAAAAATTTCCGAAAATTTCGGAAAAATTCAGTAAATTTCGGAAAAATTGGAAAAATCT
>NW_026267170.1:1523152-1536207 GCF_000697945.3 Frankliniella occidentalis | reverse complement strand
GGGGGGCTGGCGTTGGGGCTTGGTGTGGAAAACGAGAGATTAGCACGAACCTTATCGCCCGGGTCGCCCTTGCTGCTGACGCTCCCGCCCTGGTCTAACGTGCGACGTGCGTGGTCATAGGGAACGACCGTCTTTGAAGGGGGGGGGGGGGCAGGCGGTGGAGGCACGGCTGCCCACGGGAGGGAGCTTGGGAGCTTAAACCATTCCTGTGCGTGGTTTATCGTTACAGCCCGGCTCCTGCTGCTGCTAGCCAGGTCGTGGGACGTACATTATCGACGTGGGAGCAAGGGAGGGAACACGAGCCTTCAATAAATGCAGGGCAGGGAAAGGTCCTGTTGACAAGCGGTTTGATGCACAAAAACTTCAAATGAAATGCCACCAAAATAATGCTATGAGTGGGGGACAGAATGGAAGTTAATTTCCGCGTGATTCGACAAACCTTGCTCTAGGTAAATGGGCAGACAGATGTGGTGGTGGTAGAGGGAGAACCTAAGTGCTCGAGAGGCGCCAGTGCGTCGGCCGACGATGCCACCGCCATGTGACGCAATGCGAGGGAGTCGACATTCCCGGGCAAGTCCTTGGAATGCCCGCCTACATTTCTCTTCCACCGCGGCTGCGGGTGGGGCAGACACCAGACACGCTCAAAAGTGCGTGCCGTGCGCGGGCTGCGCGGGCTCCCCTGCACCGGCCCCGTGCTTTCTCAGTCCCGGCTGCGTCCGCCAGGCGAGGCCTCCCGTCACTTCCGCCTACGTCCGCGGTGCTCGCCGCAGTTGGGCGCAGTCGCTGCCGGGGCCACGGGGGGAGGCAACGCAGCAGGAAGACAGCGGAAGACGGGACCTCTAAACTCGGATGCCGCCCCCGGCGCCGCCGAGATAGATGGGGAAGTGAGATGCACTTCCCGGGCGGACGTGGGTGACGCAACGGGTAGTGGAAAGGGAGACAGGGTCCGGGTGAGAGACGGCAGCCACGAGGTGCGCACACTTTATAGGCAAAATGTTTGTATACGTTGTTTTATTTCTGGTTTACACCAATCCCGAGATCAAAGAATCGTATCCGTCAGTGAACACCTAGCTGTGAATTGTAATTTTTATCCTGAGCAGCTGCAACATCTTCCGAATGAGTACAAATCCACCTCTAAATAGTGAGTTTGCTTCATCGTGATTCATTTTTCCATTGCCTTTACGACTACGCAATGAAAATTATGGGTGGAGGGGTAGGTCTTTGAGGGTGGGTCTTACAAGTAGGTAACAAGTATCTGTAGCGGGAGGTACACTGAACAAAAGAGGTGATGGTCGGTCTTACCTGGTAGAGAATGAACCAGCGCTGTTGCCACTTGCCAGAGTCGCCCGCTCTCTTGTGCAGGTACCCAGACAGTGAATTGTCCACCTGGGCACGCTCGGAGAGCATCACCAGCTGGGCGTCGTTGACGCGCACACTGCGCTGCATCTTGGGGCTCAGCATGGCGTGGCCGTGGGGCGCGGCGCGGCTACACAACGGGCCCACAGGTCGGCGCTGGCGCTAGCGCTGGCGGGTGGTCTCGGGAGGCTGGCGGGCGGCGGACAGCGGCCTGGCCCTGGGCCTGGCGGGCGGCAGCCTCGCGGGCGGCGTGCGACCACACGCACACACAGTGCAGCCACGAGGGGCTCCTGCACAACACAACATCAAACTCTCATACAATTTGAACATCAAAAATTACTTTTATTTCTAAAATTTTCACGTAACTTTGACTACTCAAAGCTAGCTCGTTAAAGTTAAATAGTTCTTCAAGTTAAATAATTTTGGTTTGATAATTTCTGAATTTGATTCAATACCTCGTTACATAGTAACACAAGAAATCTACAAGCAATCAACTATAAAAATATATCATGTTCAAAAAGCCAGCAAGTCTGGACCTGCGCCTTAATCTGACAATATAGCAAATCAACATATAGATCAAGTTTCCTCCGCCCCCAAGTACTTAGGACTTCACCTGGACGACAATCTTAAATAGAATTAACAAGCTAAACCACCTGACACCGAAGCTAAGGGCAGCAGCTGGCCTTATGTCTTTTTCACAGCAAATATAGACCATCCTTTATGACTACTTTCATTCACACATTTCATACTTGTTGGGTACCTGAGAGCGTGCGAGCAAAATCATCATCACGCGTATCACTACACTGCAAAAAGGAGTACTCCAGACCATTAACAGTCCATCCCATCTTTTTGAGTCAAACAAGCTATACCCAACAACCAAAAGCACACCGTTTGAAACCATCTCCTAAATGCAATCTGCCAATCTGCCTCAATAATATACTTCCCCATTTACTAAAACAAACTTTTAGCAACCTATGTCATCCAAAATTATCTATCCACTTACAATAACCCGATCCATTAATAACATACCCCCATTATTAACCCTACCAAGTATAGCCTCAACACTGTATACCACTAAACCTCCTATACAACATCCTGCCAGAAGCCAGCAAGTCTACAAGTGTCAAGTAAATTTAAAAAGCTTGTTAATATTCACTTCCGCAATACAAAAAACTGTCAATTGTAAAAACACCGTACTTTTCTGCTTCTAACAAATTTTAATACTATTACATTATGCCATGTTCATCGGCTCTAAATAAAGTAACTTTATGTTCAACGTAGGGCTGTGCCCTTTGGACTATACCAGATGGGTTTAATGAATGAAGGAAAAAAAGCACTTTCTTCCCCTCTCGAACACCCAAACTTTCGGTCAAAGTTTCGGATCCAAGGCTGGCGAGGGGTGTGGAACTGGACACAATATGTGTGCATCGGGAAAAACATTCAGAAAAGATCATGAAACAATCGAACACAATCACACACAATCCGAAACAATCACACACAATGACGAAGCAATCACACGGAATCCGAAACAATCACACACAATCGACACAATCACATACAATCGGAATCAATCACACACATTCAGAAACGAGCACACAAAATCGGACACAAGCATGACACAGTTTTAAAAATTATGTCCCAAAACTTACTTAACATTCTGGAACAATCAGAGGCAATCATCGAAACAAATCATACACAATCACACACAACCGCACACAATCTGAAACAAAGATTGTCTAGAAACAATTAAGTGTGTACTTTTTTGGTCAGTTCCACGCCCCTCGAAGGCTGACAAAAAGTGACGAAACCGCAACGGGGTGGAAAAAGGCGAAGTTTGCTGACCACTGCTCCACTCCATGGCCACTCCCTCTTGGCGAGTAGTTGAGGCTCATCAAGCAAAACCACCAGTTTATGAAGTTTCGCGTGATTTCCAACTCCAACAGAGGCAGGAGGCGGACGCGGGCGGACGCGCGGTGGCCTGGGCCCGCAGGGCCGGGAGAGGAGAGGCGGGGAGGGGGATAGGATTTCAAGGGGGTGGCTCTCAACCCTCTTGACGTCACTGAGCGAGCACCAAAACATGAGGACCTGATCCCCCCTCCTACCAATACCACCCAAACCCGCCCCCCTTGCTGCCATTTTTTCACGTCTGCTGTTTGAGGCGCCCTACCTCCGCCCTTCCCCTTTATTATTTTACGTTAACTATTTTATTCATCCTGCCTGGCCGGGGGGCTTGGCGCGGTGGCCCGGCGCGGCGCAGCTGGCAGGGTAGCGAGGCGCCCCGGGCGAGAAGCTACTCTGTGCGTGCGATCGCGTTCGCTTATTCGTCATGTTGAAATATTGCCCTATTATGATGGACACATACGACCCTATGTCGCAGGATGCGAAATAAACGACAGAAGTATCTCCGTGGCCTGGCGGGAAGGAATAACTTTAATACGGTGGCTGCGGCAGCGGGTGGTGAGGCGGAGCCATAGTGAAATGTTATTCATTCTCTATACCGTAACGGTGCGGGCCCTCTCAAATGTGATGAGAAGGGGCCTGGGTCAAATTAATGAAACTAGGAATATGAGAGGGAGTAAAGGGGGAGGGGGGAGGACCCCAGGCTGCAACTAATATGTACAGCGTTCCGGTTAATTCGAATGTCAGATAAAAATTGCAAAAAACTGCACTTAACATCTGACGATTATCAACAAATAACAGATAGGCCTGCCCTTTAGCCAAAAGGACTTTGCCAGCTCCACTTCACTGGCAATTCCGTTTCGAGGGGGCCGGGCTTGCTTGGATCTCTGGCCTATTCGTCTCGTCACTATGCACTTCTGCACTATTTACTTTGGTTTTCTTACGAAACACACATTTGTACCTGTCGTCGTGTGTACTAAGTACGCTATTGGGTTTGGTTGCATTGCAGTCGCTTTTGTAGTACTTCACAATAAATGTATTTCCCCAGTTCTTTTGGAACTATTATTGTGTTTTTGTTTTTGTTTTTTTTTTTAACTTCACAATAAATGTATTTCCCCAGTTCTTTTGGAACTATTATTGTTAGTACTGTGGATTAGTTTACAGTGTACATAGCGCTAAGGTGGCAGGTTTCATAAAGTAAGCAAAACATTATTCCCACCTTCCTTTTGCAACCCTACGATGACTTTCAACTAGACCCAAGACCAAAGATAACGCAAAGTCAGTTCACATTAGAATTGATTTTTAGAAAGGTAGTGGGTTAGTTCTTAGTTAGGTCACTAAAAGAGTATGGAGGTAGAGGTAAAAGGACGGAGACAAAGTGCCTTATGATTAAGGAGGGGCTGGGACAGATGCGTTTTTTTCGCAATTTATAGAAAGCTAGGAGATCAATTGCTTGCGCGATCGGCGCGTGCCGTCTATGGTTTAAGTACACAAACACTAGGATGATTTTATCAATACGGTCACAATTTTCTTTGTTTTGAAATGAGAGGAAAATATTGTTATGGAAGTTTGCACCGCAACAGACATTTTTTCATGGTACGTACTTTCAGTTTAACAATTAATTTTAGGTTTTCTGTTTATTAAAGTCCTCCTGCAGTAATGCACAAAACACTGTGATCAACATGTGCAACGGTTCTGAGGCAGTAAAAACTATGACCATTTAACGAGTCCTTGTCGTTTCGATCGATACAGTCAGTAGCACTAAATATTATTGTAAACGTCCTGGTGTAGAACACAAGGTCATGTACATTGTACAACTCTAACAATGCATGCGCACAAATGTGCACTGGTTAAAAAAAGGCGCTAAGTCGTTTTTATTTCAATTATGTGCCTCTACAAAGGCTCTAAAGAGCCGTGAAGGTGCTAAAAATTAGTTGCTTTGGCAGTTGTGCCTTTACTAAGACATTAACCCTTTTAGAGGTTTGTCTCAGACCCTCTGGTTTTGAAGTGTGCTGACATCACTGAAGTCCAAAAGTATACATTAAAATGTGCGGTTTGTTGCCGCATTTACTTTACGAATTTGTAACTTCATATTTATTGTGAACGGGCCTGCCGACTCCTTGACTAGGAGAGCCGAAATGAAACGATACACAAACGAAGGCGGGGGGAACCTCAATTTGAGATTACGTTCACTTCGGGCCTCAGTCTGATTGTTTGATCCCAACAGTTGAGATGAGACGGCTCCCATTAGCCTATTATCCCGAGAAGCAGTCGCAATTTTATTCATTCCCCGGAGAATTCTTATCGCCCAATGATATTTGCTGGTCTGAGCGGCATCTAATCAAGACGTTTTAAGAAAAGTGGTGGTTCAAAATATAAAAAGGCCTACGTAGTAGTTCTACATTTTGGTCAGTCGCTAATCCCGGGAGCTTCGAAGCGGCAGGTGCGAGTGAGATGATCGAGCCGACCATAGATGTACCATTTCACTCGCACATACTGCTATTCGTGAGCACCTGGAACTAGAGGACTGAATAACACAGACCTCTAGCGGGAGAAATGGAAGACGATAGAAATACATGGTTTTCCAAATCTATACAGAAAGAATTAAATTTGGATTCTACTGTCGAATGAAGGATTTCGTGATGGTGTAATAAGGGTGCGCAAGTGGAAGTCAAAGGTAGTTGAAATGAAGAGTGAAGGAAGAAGTCTGGATGAGATAGGCAGAAGAAAAAAAAGCATCCAAGATAGAATTTTTATATATTTTTTTCTTAACATCTACATAAATGAAAGAGAGAATGAGTGATGCACATAACACACAGGGCCTGGAAAGAGGAGCGTTGCAGCAACAAGCAAACTTCAAAGCAATTTGTTACTACCCAAATATGCGGGAAAGAGATTAAATTCACTAGAAATGCACTATTTAAGACCGTTTTCTCCCTCTAGAAAAGACTAAATATCCTACCTCTGGCCTGCATATTATATGTATCTTGTCCCCCACCCCCACCCCTCCAGTATATCTTTGCGATCTTTGCTATGCTCGTTGCTGTTCCTATGACTCGTCTGAGAGGCCTTCAAAGCGGCCGAGGGTAGCGGGACCAAGCCAATCCTGAGCGGGGCGCCCCAACTGTTGCGCTACTCACTGGAAGGACACGGCCGGGGCGTCCCTGTAGAAGCACATGTCGGCAGACGGGCGAGCGGGTGAACTACCTGCGGCGAGCCCTGCAGGCCTGTCGCCTATCGGCCTGCTGGCCCTGCTGGCCTGCCTGCTGGCCTGCCTGCGCAGGGCCTAGGGCCTGAACGGGCCTGGCCTGGCCTGGCCCCTCCTCTCCGTTGGGCAGAGACAACCACCTGCTACCAGCGCGCTGGCATGACTGAGAGGAGCAGCGCCAGGGCTGGCGGCCGCCAGGGCTGCGCGGGCCGGTGGGGCCCAGCGGGGGCCAGCGGGAGCCCCCACCACCACCGCGCTGGAGCGAGGGGGTGAGTCCGGGGTGAGGTGGGGGTGGGGATAAGAGGAGGGGAGAGTGAACGAGGGGCCGAACACGCGATACAACCACACAGCTGCCGTACCGCGCGGCGCGTCAGGAGCGGAATTCATGGGGCCTCTTATTATTATTATTATTATTATTATTATTTCGGAACGCCAGGGCCGTTGACAAATTACGTCACGCTCGTTGGGGTGATTTTTGACCCCCCCCCCAAATCACGTACACATCACGTGCAGCCCCCCCTCCCCCCTCTTCCGCGTGGCGTCACTTTTTTTACGAATCAAATATGTACCATAAAAAAATATGCACGAACATAGATTAAAGTTTTTAAAAGCAGAATGATACATTTTCAATTGACTTTAATATGTGAAAGTCATTTTAAACTGTATTTTAACTGAGCTCAGCTGGGGATGGGCCTTATGTTAGCAAAAATATGTTAACTGCACTGCACTGCCTACCTCACAAAATGCGTGACGTCACGATCTCGTTGACTCTCCCCTCGTCGCGCGTTCATCATGCTATGCTTGGACCCTATCCCCCCCCCCCCCCTAAAACGCGTGACGTCATTTTGTACGGCCCAAACAGGCTCAGCGGGTGGTTCTCCTGAAACACTGTTACGCTGCGTCGTGCCTGGTGCATCGACGTGCTGGGACTGCGGCCTACGGGGCTCGTTCTGAGAAGTTTATTTACAGTTACAACGTTCAACTTTCAACTCGACCTGCCTTTTAGTAGAAGCTGAAATTTTCGGATCGCTAGCTTATTCCGTTTTTGAGTTATCGTCAGGGCAGAACATACAACGTGACAGAGACCTGACTAAATTTTTTCGATCAGCTTCGCTATTTCTCTGCTAATTATATCAGCGAAGAATACGTGGATGTCGGTTTGCAGACGCCGACTGGGCGGCCGACGCTATTTTATTTCTGCATGCGATAGTAACAATGTCGTCCCAGGACCTCTACTCTGGAGCGCCCGCAACGTCGCGGGTAGGTGAGCCTGTAGAGCAGCTACGTTGGCTGTGTTGCCTACCTGGTGGTTTGCAGGCGCTCCGTAGTAGCTTCACTCGCACCCTGTCACTGATTTTTTCTTGCTCTTTTGACATTATTACATCTGTTATTGAAAACCTCCCTCTAAAGAAGGAATGTTCTAATCAGATCACAGATTCACAGATCACAGAGTATTCTCGCATAATCTAACGAAACACGATCACGAAACACTATTATGTTCCGACGCGCTAAATTTTCAATTTTGACAAAATCCTGTAAGGTAAAGATTGTTGTACACATTCTAATGGGTTATTTTTTTCGAAACCATTGTCGTTCCACTAAAATAGCACCGAATTTTGCAGAAGTTGCTAACTTCTCAAATGCACAAATTTTACATCGAACATTTCGATATCAGTCTGGTTACACAGTTACGGATTGTGCAGATGAACTGGCGCAAAGAAAATTTCCATCACAGATGGGAAATATGTATCTTGGCGCACAGTTTCTAGAATCCGCTGGAATTTTTCATACCCGCATCCGTTTTAGAAAAATTAAGGAAAAACGATCAAACTTGTCCGGAATGAAGCATTCCGGTAAAGCCGAAACGGGGGGGAAATCACTTGGGTTCGTAGCGTACGGACTATTTCGTGGTATTTCTCCCGCCATTTCGGTTATTTCCCATGTCATTTCGGTTATTTCTCGCCTATTTCGGATTATTTCAGGGTATTTCGCGGTATTTCACAGAATTTCAGGGGTATTTCGCGACTTTTACACCGACTATTTCGCGTCTATTTCGGGTCTATTTCGCTCTATTTCGCCTTCATTTTGCCTTTATTTCGGACTATTTCAGGGGGAGGTGTACGAACTATTTCGCAAGTGATTTCCCCCGCGAGCTGAAATGCAGAAGAATGCGGGGAAGAAGAAAACGGAAATAGCTATGCTTTAACGTGGTGACTTCCGTTTTCATCTTCCCCGCATTCTTCTGCATTTCAGCTTTACCGGAATGCTTTATTAGACACTTTGACGGTTCCCTGAGGATTTGAAGTCAACGTCAGCCCTTTTTTAATTTGTTGTATGAACAGAGAGACTGAAAAATTGTTTTCCAGCCAACAACGGAATAATTGGCTGAGCGATAGCGGTAGCGAAGCGTATTACTCCAATGCTACTAGCTAAATATACGCCAGACCACGTCTCGCGTAACAGGCTTCACAATATCTCACGAAACACTGGTACGCTGCGACGCGCCTGGCTCACACCTACCTAGGCCTCAGCGCTGACACTAGAGCCGGACAAAAGACACATTAAGGGGTGGGGACTCTGCGCAGCCTCTCGCAGTCAGAAATGCAATATCGATAACGTCTTTTTTTTTATTTCATTCAAAGACCTCTTAGGTGTCCAGAGGTAGCCTTGACCCCAGAACTGGGCGACTTATGTCGACTTCTTGCTGGACACCTTCTGGCTGTACACTAAATGGAAAAGGACAATTTTGTATCTAGGAGAGATGCGTTCTTAAGCACATCTCTAGCGGATGCAAATTTGCACTTAAATTGGACACAAATAAAGTCATTTGTACCTAGTCTAGGTACATATTGTAACTTTTTCGATACAAATTTGCATCCGCTAGAGATGTGCTTAAGAACGCATCTCTCCTAGATGCAAAATTGTCCTTTCCACATTTAGAGTGTGGTCTTCCGCGTAATGCCATTTTCTTCACTAGAGATAATAGTGTATTTCGACTAACGGAGGAAGAACAGCGGGTAGAACATAAACGGTACCGATTGGTCGAGAGCTTCCCGCCTCTACGTCACGCCGATAGTGGGGGTAGGCGCACGGCCAATCAGGAACCTTTATGTTCTACCCGCTATTCTTCTTCCTCCGTTAGTCGAAATACACTATAAGGCGTTCAGGAGGTAGTCGACATTAGTTCCCTAGTTTTCGGTGCTAGGCGACTTATGTCGAGTGGATGATTACCTGCTGGACGACGTGGATTTACAGTGTGCGGATGTGAACACACACTTTGTTACTAGGTTGAGAAAGAAAAAGTGTCCCTCTTCATATATGGTATACATAGAGGGTGAGAGTGATCCTCTGAGACGCTGGGAAGCGCATTGTTGGTAGGTAGGTACAAGCGTGGGCTCCGATGTTATTGTTATTGGATATCTAAGAAACTCTTTCGCAAAACGAAGGACCGGGAAAAGAAACCCCAGATAGAAAAGATTGGGGGAACAGATTAGAACCGAGAAAGGGCGAGGGGTTTTGGTGAGAGAGGGGGTGATTCGTCCATTAGCGACCGTGGGGGGATCAGTCTGCGTCAGGTCGAACTGGGTTGGGGGGCCAGGCCGCAGCGCAGGGCCGGACGATCTCCTAAGAGTAATGGGGCGACTGATGCCACGAGAATATGAAACTGTCGGGAGGGAATGGGGAAGGGGCAGGGAAATCAAAGATTATAATAGAAATGTCAATTTGATGAGGAACATACGAAAATTAAAACAAAAGGCGACGGCACATGCGAACTCATCTGTGAAAAAGCGGCCGGGCGTAACGCGTTCGCAAAAGCGGAAGCAAAAGAAGAAAGAAGATAGCTGCGTGGCGCAGATGAGAAATGAAAGCTGAGCGGACAAGTCGTTGGCTGAAAAGGGGGCAAGGGAGTGGGAGGAGAGGGGGGGTATGGCTCTTGTGTGTGCCAGGGCCACTAGGGCTACCTGAGGGCGCTCCTGCTTGGAGGAAAGCTAGCGGCACTAGCAGCCATCGCCACCACCACGCCCTCGACACACACCCCCTCAGTGCCCACACTCTTGTTTCCTCTGGCTAGCACGTTACGCCAGTCGTTTTTAGACAGTCCCCTATAGACTGTCTTTATTGGGAGAGCTAAATTAAAATTTGAATTGAACTTTAACTTTAAAATTGGCTAAGCTAAATTGAAAATTGAATTGAACTTTAACTTAAAATGCTCAGCCCTGTGAAATAGCGCCACGGGAGGCAGACGGGAAGCTGGCGCAAGGCGCCAGACGCCAGGCGTGAGACGTGAGAAGTGAACAGGCTTGTCAACCAAAATCGCGAAAACATACCAATGACAAAGGGTATAACTAAGTTGTAATACAAAGAAAATGTGATGAAATCATCACAAAAAATGTAATAAATTAATTTTTGTAATGACTTTATCACAATAATGTGATACTCTTATCACATTTTTTGGAGTTATCATGCCCATTAGCGTGGGAATCGCAAAACACCAGTTTTCGCATGGTTTTGTGTTAAAAGTATCGCAAAACCAGACTCAGTGAAGGGACGCTCTACGATGTCTTCTTGAGTGCGATACAATAAAATAAAACAAAATTTATCTTACAACAAAAATAATAAAACGAACTTTAAAATACATATAATGCAAGACTATACCATTAGATTTTTGATTTCAAGGACGAACGAACAGTTCGCTGTTCCTCGAGTTTTCGACTGCGAACATGTTTGCTCATCTCTAACTACTACGCAGCTAGCTGGCGCAGACGGGGCAGCGCGTCGTATGAGCAATTAATTACTGGCGTCAAACTAAATGAAAGAATGGTTGAGGCAAGACATTTCCTCCTCACTTGAAATAGTAATTACTGTATTTATATATGGACGGACAGACGGTCAGGAGAGCGGTTATTGGCTCACTCAGAAACCTAATTCAAAACAGGAGGGTCGGCTAAAGTCACTATGAAAGTAGAAGGGTCAGCGGGTGGGAATGGACAAGCTACATTTCTCTCCTCTACGACAGAACGATTCTCTTCTACAAACTGGATATAAATTGTGCACCATCGTGGCAGATCACCGATATTTTTTCAACACAACAAAAAGAAACTGACAGCATACAGCCCAGGCAAGCCGAGCCACTTCGCTGGCCATCACAGGCACAGGTTTCCGCCAGAGAGCTCAGTCTGCCAGACGGGACTGCCAACTAAGGTTCCGTGTGAAGTGAGGTACCCAAGATGTAGCACTTGTAACTGTTCGGCATTATCGAACTTGAGTTTCCACATCGAGAGAACGCCAAATACTTGCGTCTCTGAATGGCAAAATTTTGCGCTCTCAGGGAACACAAAATTTTGGCGTTGTGTCGCATTATACGCCAGATTTTGGCGTCTTTAAACGCCAACATCGTGGCTTCTTTACACGAAAACATCTTGACGTCTACGGCCGCCAACCAATTCTTAGTGAATAATTGTGCTTTTAGTCTTGCGCCCTGCCCTGACTTCGCAAGTGCGGGGCGGGATGCTAGAGCCTGCCCGCGCGTCTAGGCCCGGCCAGCCCGTCCGCGTCTCTACGGCATTCTATTGAAATAACTTGCATCCCCTCGTCGCCCCCTTCCCAGGGCCCCGTCCCGTACGAGAAGGCTGGGGGGCGACGGGGGTGGTGCCGGCTGCAGAGGGACCAACCCACTGACCCCGCCGGGGGCCCGCGCCCCAGCGCGACAGGTACGGCGGAGAAGGTCACTCTGCCTACTCCCACCCCCCCTACACCCCACCACAGCACGAGGCTGTCATGGTAACGGCACGATCTGAGTGTGTAACGCTCCGGGTCGCGTAGAAAAAAAGGGGGAAAGGGGCGGAGTGGGAGAAGGGGGTGCTCTATCTATTTATGGCCACTGGCCACTCACTGATTGGTTACTTTTTCCAGCGATGGTCAGGAACAACAGCTCTCTCACGGCTCGAGAGGGGTGAAAGCCGGTGAAAGTGGCGAGCACAAAGGCGCAGCAGCAAGCGGGAAACAGGGAAGCGCGCGTCACTGATTGTCAGGGCAGAGCTCTCTGTGGAAAACACGCCGCACGCTCCCGCTTAGGTTAGGAGGCACTTGTGCACATTGCTTATGGCAACACCCAGTGAGATTAATAAAAAAAAAAATAGAAAAAAAATAATGTAGTACTGTACCTTCAAGTCACAGTTGTTTCGTATGCACGACGTGTACGGCAAAATTTGTTGTTGCCATGAAGCAAGCACCGCGCTCCTTTTGTTGTCACAGTAACAGGAAACACTCGGAAACATTGATACACGCTCACACACCCATTATGTTGAAACAAATGCAGTTTTATTTGTCTGAGTTTGCCTTACGAACGCTATCACTTTATCTAAGGGTTTAGTCAAATATAGAGCCCTTTGAAAGCGATTGGTTCAGTTTCGGGGAAATTTAAAATATTTAGATTTTTCAAATAAAATTTCCATCTTGACATGTTGGTACATTTCGTTCTGCGGGGTCGGGTACCGGCGTCTGCTAGCATTTGAAGAGTATTTTGTCAGTTTAAAGGGAAATTAGATAAAGTGAAGATTTAACTAACGAGGAAAATAAGAATAAGAAGTAA
>NW_026267170.1:1514729-1523102 GCF_000697945.3 Frankliniella occidentalis | reverse complement strand
TTTTCAAATAAAATTTCCATCTTGACATGTTGGTACATTTCGTTCTGCGGGGTCAGGTACCGGCGTCTGCTAGCATTTGAAAAGTATTTTGTCAGTTCAAAGGGAAATTAGATAAAGTGAAGATTTAACTAACGAGGAAAATAAGAATAAGTAAGAATAATGTACAAGTTGCGACGTTACTTAACAACCTTATTCATACAAGTGATCATGTTAGGTTTGGTAGTAGACTGTTGAAATACAAACTGTCATTACTAAAAATTTTGTCATGTCAATTTATTACAAACACATCAGTTTGTTAGGAAGTAGTAGAAATTCATCTAGCGTTTGATTTTGAACCTTTGCAGTTGTTAATCTAAATGACATGTGGATAACGATAATTTGCAAGATGCCATTGTGATAGATTGAATAGTGACATCTCATTTTTGATTAGGTCACGTTTTAGGCGATCGAGGTTTTAACCAGATTCAAGATTCAAATTCGTGACAGTTCAATTCATTCGGTACAAATTTCCCTTTTATGCAGTGACGAGCTGACAGTCAACATACAATGTGGTTTGTCGTTATGTTAAGGGTTTTGTTTTTTGATTACGTTGATCAATAACATCTAGCACTGAGTTATCCAATTAAAGTTTGTGTTTCATTCTAAATTTTAATTTGCATCAATGAATTCACCCCTTTATAAAGAAACAAAAATTATGAGGAATTTCAATAGACTGATTTTGGGGAACACGAACGTACGATATATGTCAGAGTTGCTTTACTGTGTTGTTCCCCCCTTTTTTTTTATTAGAATGCATTAAATTGTTTGCATCATGGATTATGAATATTAATTTACATCCAGTGAATTCACCCTTTTATCAATCATAAAAAGATTAAAAGAATTTATCTTTGATTCACAACATTTATTTGTAGATGATGTTGAACTTCTTATTTAATTTCATATAAATTTTGGAACACACTCATCCTTCAATGCACAGCATTCCACTAGTAAGTAACGCCGTAGATTGTTCCGTATTAGACTCTAGTTTATTACAGTGAACTTTCAAAATCTCGTCGTAAAATTGCAAAAGATTGAGCGAAACTCGCGAAAAATTGCGCTCAACTCGCGCCTAATTCGAGCCAACTCGTCAACTCAAACCCAGAAAACGGTTCCGTTGACTAAATGGAAAGTAAACATGATCGAATATTCCCTTGAATCAATGAAATTTCATTTTTCAAAGGGAAAAATTACCATACGATAATGAAAAATCGATCAAATTTGCGTATAAATTATATTGTGTGTTCCATTGGTTCACTTCTCATTGATTCAAGGTATTCTCCGTTAATTCAGTTGGTCTATTTTCTCGGTGCACCAACTCGTTGGATATTTTTTTTTTGAGTGGGCGTCCAGGTGCACAAATCTATGAAATTAACACATACAAAATTGTGCATAAATATGCACGAACTGTACATAGTTTTGCATAAAATTATGCAAACCTTATGGCTGCATAAGTTCTGGCAAGTCTTATGCACAAAAATCGACAAAAATGCATGAGGGTTGTTTTCGCGGAGACCCTCACTGTCAGGTCAGGTAGTCGAATCGCAATAAGTGGCCTACGGTCGGCACATCGCTCAGCGTTACCCGGTCGGTGGGTGCGCCCACAGCCGCGCATGGTGGCGAAGCGGGGACTCGGACACGGACACTACGCAGACCACATAAACGGCATGCATGACCGTTGAGCCGGGGAAGCTAGGCTTCCTGTGCCGCGCCCCACCCGTCCTATACGTCAACCCTGTCCCCAGGAAGCTGCCTTCCTCCCCTCGAGCAGCACCCCGCCAGTCAGCAGCCACCCCACCGGGGCCTGGTAAGAGCAACGGGCAGGCCTCCGGAAACGGCGGAAGGAGTGGCCGTGTGTGTGCGCGTCTGTGTGATTCTGTGTGTGTGTGTTTGCTTGAGGTGGCCGTGTGTGTGCAGGAGAGGGTCCTGTCCCCAGGTGCAGCTATAGTGCGGCCTGGTGCCGAGTGGCGCGGCCAACACGGGTTCCAGGATTATTTATGAGACCTCCCGCTCCCCCCCCCCCTTTACTACCACCTACCCTGCTCCCCATCCCCTACCTTCTCTTCCCTCTTCCTTCCTCCCCACCAGTCAGCAGCCTGGGCGGTCCGCGGCCACGCCGCGTTGCCCGGCCGCGGCGTCTCTACGCCTTCGTAAAAGAGTATTAGATAAACGCCAAAGGAGTACTTTAAAACAGCCGCCGACGAAGTACGTACTGCAGTCAAGTAGGCCGGGCGTGCAGGGTCGAGCCAATTACCACTTCTTGATCGACACACCCAGAAAACTAGATGGAATTCACTATTGAAACAAGGCACTTTAGTTTTGGAAACAAGATTTTTCTCTTTTTCGCAAGAAAATAACAAATTGTTTCAATAGTAAATTTGATCTTGTGTCAGCGTGCACTGGCAACAAGGAAAAATTTACTTGACACAAAGAAACGATTTTTCTGGGTGCAGAATCAGTCTTAACGTTGGAGTAAATGACACGACGCATTTACTCGAACACTTTTCTCAACAAAGTATAGCAGTCGGCAGTCATACAGCTGCAGTGGTGGCGCACAGTCGTGGTGCGGCAGGATCGCCAAGAGCGAAGAACTTCTCGGTGCTTGGCGGGCGGGCAGCCATTCCCTCTAAAGACTTGAAGAGCGGTTCGCTGTGCCATTGTGTGTGGGAGAGGGCGGTAAAAGGGGGGAGGAGAGGGCCCTGTCCTCACCCAGAGAGGGAGATGGGAGCGCTGGCACTCGCGGGGAGGCTCTCAGGAGCGCTCTCAGCGGCACTCGCGGGCTTGCTTGCTTGATTACCTTGCAGGCAGGGCCAGGCCGCGGTGGAGCTGGACAGGACCAGCGAGGAGGCGAGGCGGCGGGCCGCTCCTCCCACTCGCCCTCCCCGCCCACCCCGGGCTAGGTCGGGGGTGGTGGTCCACGATCGGGGCGAGGGGGAGGCGGTGCGTAGCGGCGCGGCCTGGAGAGAACCTTGACCTGTTTGTAGGCGGGGGGAGATGGGGACGGGTTATCCCAGGCCAGGCGGCTGGCTCAGGGCACGGCGGCCCAGCAAGGCGGGAGATGGGATAGCCCAGCGCCGCCTAGCGGGTCGTAGGCTCGACGGGAGGGGAGGGGCAGCGGGCCTACAGGTGTGCCCGTGAGCTGTGCCACGGTCACGGGGAGGCGCGGCGCTGCGCTGGGGTGGCGGCGCGTGGCCGGCGGAGCAGCAGGTCGGTAAGGAGGCACGGCTGGTTGGGCACGGCAAGGCAGCCCTCGTGTAACATCTTGAGGACCATCGCGCTTTACCGCCAGAGAAACAGAAGAGGGAGGAAGAGGGGGGGGGGGAGGGGCCAGCCCACGTCCGCGGCGCTTATATCGCGCTTTTAAAAGAACAAAAGGAATCAATATTAGAAGCAGAGCAAAAGGAATCAAAAAGCGCGATATAAGAGCCTAAAAGGCGTTGGTGTTCCACAGGGGTGTATGACATTGACACACACATTCTGTGCAGTTGTGTCAATGGTGTCAGGCTTTGATGAGAGACTAAAGGTGAGTGACATGGCATAAAATTCGGTCACAAGTACTCATCTAGAACCTCCAAGAAAAATCAAAATGTTAATCATGGTGGAGTTTGACAGATCGTAGCTTGAAAGAAAGCATAACGTGCTTGAATAATTCCCTTAAAAAGTCAGCCAAGTGTAAATAATTTTTACATTTAATCGCCCGGCTAAGATATGTGAAAAGTTTTTTTTAAAGATGTGTGCTACCAACAAGCTCCCGTTTAGAATTTTGCTTTGGCTCAAGGAGCTACAGTAAACGTTATGAATGCAATAAATAAATGATGCAATCAAACAAATGTAAAAATGCTAAAGCTGGTAATGTTCAAACGCGTATTGCTGGAAAGTGATTTAACAAAGCACGTTGTTTTGACGTTTATGTTAACCCTTAAACCGGCAACAATAGAAATGACCTTTAAAAAAATTGTTTTTTGCGACTTCCTCACTATTTAGTCATCAAATAATACGATTTTGTCGATTTTAGTGTGTGGTCGCGTCCGAAAGTGCTTTTTCTGAGATGATGTCCAGGGACATCACTGCCGTGTAGTCGAATAACCTCACAAATTTAAACGGGCTTCCTGCCGGAGGTTTCAGGGGTATGTTTTCCTTCGCAGTGCGGGTGAGAATGCGGAGTTAGTTGAAGGCAACCTTAAGTCATTATTTTATCCGTTTTATAATCAGACAAAGTGTCGACAAAAAGCTAAATTTCACAATTTCCTCAATATTTTGGAAAATACTTCATGTTCCCTAAAAATATTTTTTGTGGTAAACAAAACACATTAGTTTGGAGGTGAAACACGCTTAGTCAGGCATTTTGGATGAAAACCCACTTGATAAAATAGATTTCCAGGCCCGGCAGTGATGTCCTGGGAAATCAACTATTCCACGGCATTATTGAGTTAGGCAACATTGAAAATACACTAAAATATTGATTGATCATCTGGCTTGGAATACTTTTTTCGAACTGCTTTAGTCCTCGTCGAGAGCTCACATCCGCCAAGCCGGAGCGTCATGACGGTCTTTGTTTACACACACACACAGCGGCCGAATCGATCTATTCCATACCTCGAGAGTCGACTCAGGAGCGTTAGATCTATCGATCTGCGTCGCGTAAAAGGCGCTATCATAAAATTTAGCCTCTCGGGAATGAACGAAAGTAGTTGATGTCCGTGGACATCACTGCGGGATAAAGGGTTAAAGACACAAGTCACTTTAAACTCTGTATTGAAATACCTAATGATTGGTTACGTTAAACCTAGAATTTGTACGGCAGAACTGTGATTATTGAGTAATGAGTATATTAAAAGGAACTCACAGAAATTAATATACTAAAGAGGGACAGGGGTTTCAAAGGCACACGGTATTCAGAGGGAGACACAGCCAGGAGCGAGCTTTTCTGAGGAGATGGTTGCTGCGTGTGGTGGCTGGCTACCTGCTTCTACGTAGTATTATTGATTCCTTGCTTACTAGAGGCCAAAATTTGCACTCAATTTCATATGACTTAATACTGTTAAAAGCAATCCAGAAGCCTGGAACATGTTAAGAGTTCAATGGGAAGAAATAAATGAAATAAACAAGGTAGATGTACGCCAGACCACGTCTCACGTAACAGGCTTCGCGATATCTCACGAAACACTGTTACGCTGCGACGCGCCTGGCATACATCTACTTTGGCCTGCGACGCTGACACCCAAGTCGGGTAGTGCAAAAATGTACACAAAGATACGGGCCGCTTATTTTCGTAAAAAAAACGCCCTCTAGCGCCTCAACGATTTGAGCTAGAGCAAAACGGTGAAACTTTTCGGGCACAGGTCTCTACTTTAGTGACTTACCCCCTAGGAAAGCATTAAAAAATATTTTCAAAAAACGTCATTTATGGGACCCGTTGCTTTGATTTTTTTTTTAAATCCAATTTTTGAGCCAGAATGCTCATCTTCGAACTCGATCTGTCTCTGTATAACAAAAGCGACCCTGAAAATCCCAGGTCGCTAGCTCAATAGGGTGTTCCAGGCTATCTAGAACGGAAGTGAAAAAGAACAAACTCACCGATTAATCTGTTTCCGTCTGCTCAGTATGAGAAATTGCCATGGTAGTTTGGCCCGATTCTAACCTCTCAAATATGGAGGCGAGCTCGAAACTGACCTGACGGTTTTTCATACCTGAAACGCCGTCGTGACACGTGATCAGCTCAACCAATCAGAGCCATCACGGAAACAGAAAAGTCAGTGAGTTTGTTCTTTTCCTACTTCCGTTTTGGATAGCCTGGAATACCCTATTCGTTTTCGAGTTATCGTGCGGACAGACAGACGTGCAGACAAAGTTTTTTTCGACCAGACGGAGTAATAGGCGCTTATCGCTCAGCCAACCAAATGAAAACAGAAATTCTGATCCATTATTTGAAGGCAATTTCCACCAATCAATAGATAATTATGCTGCACAGAAACGCAGCGATTAATCAAGGAGTCAGGAGGGAAGGAGGGGAAGAAGGAATGCACAGAGGGAGAAAGGGGGTGGAGAAAATGGGGTTTTTAAATCAACATGTCCCTTCCCTGAGTTGTGCACGACTCAGTCAAATCAGCCAGGATGGTCAGTACAGAGGGTGTTATAATTAAATAATTAATAACTATTTAAGTCGCGCAGGAAGGGAGGAATGATACACAGTAAGATTCACAGTCGAAGTAAGCTTTATTTCGTTCTCTGTCAGCAGCTAACCTCGGTTGAAGGAGAGGGGGTTGGTTATTTGCAGGTCAAGCAGACGACCAATAAATAGTACAATGTGCATAACAGCATGAGTGTATATGGACGCCGAGGTCACTTGTTTTTAGTGCAGCAAGAGCAAGGAGACGATAGAAGGAGAGAATTGTCATTGAAACAATAATAATAAAACAGAGGAGACATGAAGGTAGCTAAAAAGAAAGCTTTGGTAAGACCAAAATGGATTTCAATTTACAAAAAAACTGGGGACAAAGAGGCAGAACTCCAGGAAGTGAAGGAGCTTTGATGCCCAAAAACAAGAGCTTGTCTGCAATGTGTTTGACTACATGCTGGCTGAGAAGGAAAACAAGGGCCCACTGCATCCTGTATGGTTTCACGGGTGTTTCCTTTCCACTATTGTTACTGACCAAATACTGTACTGCAATTCTTTCATAGAAACATTCAATGGGTTAACCACTCAGATTTTTGGTGCTCATGGAATTTCTGGAATATTTTTTGGAATAACTGGAATACTTTAGGAATACCTTTGAAATATCTGGAATAATTTTTAGTGTGTACATGGAATATCGAACTGGTCCGCCACTCGGTAACACTCTACAGCGGGTGGTACATTAAACACTAAAAAGAGCAACATGATCAGATAATAATTACTTCTTTCCCAACAGAGAAAAAATTGCGCAAGCATTCAAAATTGGCAAGTCTTCCCTATACAAATACCTACAGACTAGGAAAACACAGAGTGCTTTCTCCAGACAAGGGAGCAGTACGCAAAAGGGCTAGCGTGGTCACAGAACCAGGGCCTAAAGTGACGAAGGCCATTTCAGACCTTGTCAGTGAATTTCGGCTCAATCGTAAGTAGATTGATATGATGACAAGCTGTCTGGATTTGTAGTCTTCTTTTACAGTATTCTGGAAGAACAAATCTGTTAAATGTTAAGCGCTTTGACAAGGTTGTTAGAACTGCTCAGGACACTAATTTTAAGCAGCTTTAGAGCTCTTTAGTGCCTTAAACTTAGGCATGAAAGTGGGTCGAACCCGACTGGAAGCGACATTTTCGCTTTAACCAGAATTTTATGACAATTTCACCTGCTCTATTATGACTTCCCGGAATCTCATAATTTACTCATAAAACGCTGTCATCATTTTGTCATAAATGCTGTCATAATTCACTCATAATATAGTTACAGTTTTGTCATCTGCGCGCCGAGAAAATTATGACTCTTTTATCCCTAACATTTTTAACGCGGGGTGGTACAGATCAAGAGAGTCGCTATAAGCAATATACCTGTCCAGCCTTGAACTGAAGTAAAGTCACAGCGTTACAGCTTTGTTTCATCAACTTAAGTGAGTTTGACTTGTTAAGAATTAGGGGTGTACACTTGGTAGGGGTATATTTTGTCATAGTTTCTGGAAAGAGCAGGATCCCGCTTAGGTGTTTTTACTTTTATTTTCTCATGTTTGACTAGGACATTGGGAGTGAGGATGAAGATGACCCCGAGAATCGGCTTGCTAGATGAGAACTAAAGCCCGCTTCAAGCAGATTTCAGCCAGCCAGGTTACCCAAACCAAATGACAGGGTGGCTTCAGCTTAACTGGTTTCACTAAGACTAATCAATTACAATTTTTTCACATACATTTACTGATTTCGCCTTTAGAGTTTTTAATGGCAGAGCAATCACCAGCCAGGTTTAAAAACTTAAACATAACACAAACAGAAGGAGGATTTAATTGCCGTTTTCCGTGGCCGTCTTTAAGCAGAGGTTCCTGACACATAAAAGTGCAATAGGTGGTCGTTCGTGCTTGGTAGAAAGTGTAATGTGAAAACTCCTTGTTGTTGAAGACTGGTGTGCCTGATTACATAGCACTGGAGACCTGTTGGTGAATTACTTTTGTGGCTCGATCTGCACTGCAAAAAATTATGACAGGAAAACTACAGATCGTCCTGCTAATTATTTTCCAGGAACTTCTGTTATTCGATTAACAGCATCGATGTAGTTTTAATGGTTAAAATTTGGTACAGGGAGCAATGTACAGGACCACTGTAAGGCAAAAGCGCGGACAAAACTGTCTACAGTGGAGCCGTATTCGTAC
>NW_026267170.1:1504406-1507614 GCF_000697945.3 Frankliniella occidentalis | reverse complement strand
GTACGGACGTGCTATTAAAATCTTATCCAAGTGAATCTGAACATTGAACGGAGTTCTCCTTCCAAAATCTCCCAAACCTGCTACTAAGACAACAGCGATTAGCGAAGCCTATTACTCCACTGACCGGAAACGTTTCTGTCTGTTTGTTTGTTTTTCTGTCTGTCTGTCCGCACGATAACTCGAGAAAGAATGAGGTATTTTAGCGGTTAGAAGAAATGAAGAATCCCCAAGGTGGCCGCCACGGAACAAAACAAACCAGCAGACGACGTTTCTTAAATTCGCTTGCTGTGAGGTTCCAAGGGGTTTAAATTTTTTGAACTGACTCAGGATAGACTCAGAGTAGACCCAGATTTCACATGTAGACAAATTTTAGGGCTAAATCGAAACTTTAGTTATAAAACAATTGCCGGTTCGTTATGTTCTAGCGGCCGCCATCTTGGGGATTCTTCATTTCTTCTAACCGCTACAATACCTCATTGATAGAGCGATCTGGGAATTTCAGGGTCGTTTTGTATCATAAAAAGACAGATCGAGTTCGAAGATGAGCACTCTAGCTCAAAAATTGACTTTAAAAAAAATCAAAAACCACAGGTAATAAAATACACTTTTTTCCGATTTTTAGGCCCCCCCGAGGGGGCCTTTCTGCTCGCGTGCGGGTGCTTCCTCTTTTCCCTCTTTTCTTTCCCTCATTTATTAAGGTACCGCGACTTCTGTTGAACAGATTTTAATAAAATTTTATCGAAAAATCAATCCAAAAATAAGCTTTCATTTGACTATAGCCTCATTAAAATCCTTCTGGCCAATTTTGAGAATATTAAAGTTAAACATCGAAATTATCACGAAAATCGGCAAAATCCTGCCAAGCCAACAATGGTTCGCACTTCTATCATTCTTTCTGTCGATCCCGGCGGCTTACCTTTTCACTTAACAGTTAAACGGATGAGACAAAAATTCAAGACCGAAAATTAAGCTTCCGCACGATGTGTTCAAAATTTTCATGCGACGTTCCAGTGGTGAACGACAGCATGCTAAATAATATGCGACATTTATGCTTATTCTTTGTTTCTTGTTTTTAATTTCTAGTGCAGTTAGTATTGATTTAAACAGGGTAGTGTAAGCGAGCCGAAAGCTTTTAATCGATGCCATAAGATATCCCGATCACAACTTCTACCGGTTTAAAATCAAAGCTGCACAGTTTGTTTAGAAATGGGCGTGGCTACAACAATCCTGGGTAGAAAGGAGGCGTGGTTTCTAACAATGGTACCAACCTTTGCAAACGAACTGGCTTACTGTTTTTAGATAAATTGAGTGATGCACTCTCCTCACTTTAATGTTCAACACACCTCTAATAACCCCTTCTTAGCGATTTCGCGTGCACTTCAGAATTGGTTAAATGACATGCGTTCTAATAATTGTAACTATGAGTAAAAGTTGCCATTGCCGGGAAATGCCCACTAAGTAGTTTCTATAAGGCGCTTGCCTCGCTGTTGGTTTTGTTATTGTGGTGACTTCTGAACGAAGAGCCACAACACTAACCATCAAGTTTTGACGACTTCTCTCTTTTCTAATTTTCGACGCTCGATCTATTGAAGTGATTAATTAAATAATTATTTCTTCGTGTGCATACGATTGTTCGTCAAAACTTCAGAGGCCGATTAACGCGTTAGCGTTAGAATTTTTTTTTATGGCCTCCTACAGGGTAACTCGTGAAAGTAGAACCTTATGCGCGAAAATGTCGTCCGTTTTGCTCCATCTTGTACCGTTTTGGTGCTATGGGGAATTTCGTGGCGAAAACAACGTGAAAAAGACAAAATGGGCTAATAAATCGTAAAAAACGCTTCGTGTCACAGGATAGTAAGGAGAGTAATACTTAAACTACACATTAAGGGTCGTTGGCTGAAGGGTCCGTAGATTATCTAGTGTCACTAAAACGTTGATTTTTACATATACTGTCAAAATTCGAACTTCTAACTATATGTACGCCAGACCATGTCTCGCGTAACAGGCTTCGCGATATCTCACGAAACACTGTAACGCTGGGTAAATATTTTTATACTACATAAAGATTTGTTTTTGTTTCAGGTTAGGGGAGAGTGGGGCACCTGGAGACAGTGGCGATTTCTCGGAATAGGTAGGCTTTAGCGACGGTAGGAGGTGACGAGAAGATGGCAATGGGTGCGTAGACCATTCTCGCAGAAGGTGGTGCTTCTCGTCAAAACGGTGGGGGAGCTGTGAGAGTTTGAACTTTTGGTACCCCGAAAATAGCTGAAAGTTAAATTTCTCTTTTTTGCTCGACGTCTTATTTTGTCCACTAAATATTTTCTGACACTTGAAGTAAAAATATGTGTCGATTCTGTGGTCTTTGACGTATTCATTGGCTGTGCCGATTTTGTTGTACGAACTTTGGGGTAGTGATGCCGACGGTTATCAATGTGACGTGTCTCGTGGGGCACCTGGAGACAACACATGTATTTCTTATGGGAACACCTTCCTGGACATCAGAAAGCTGCCAAACCGTGTGTACGGTATGCCCTACACTTAGCAGCCCACCACCTTGCTGTGAGAATGGTCGTCGCACCCGTTGCCATCTTCTCGTCACTTTGTGACATCACTAAAATTTGAAACACTTCGCAAAATCACCACTGTCTCCAGGTGCCCCGGCCCGGGGCACCTGGAGACAATCACTCTGACGAAACGGTTTGAGATATTCTCAAAAACAAAACGGATTCGTGTGGCACTAAGTTAGGGCTTTCGCCTCGACCCGGGCGCTACAGTCTAACTTCATTTCCTCCCGAGTTTCAAGGATAAATATGCCAAAGTGTCTCCAGGTGCCCCACCCTCCCCTACTGCATCTTTGTATTAACCAGCAATCCCAGAATAACTGTACTACATAGAATAACATATCTGCAAACCTAAGTGTCGCTTTACAATCTCAGACAACAGGTAAGCAACCTGTATTTTCCATTGAAATATAGAATAACTAAAGGAATAAACATGTTAACTAGCTATGTGTACGCCAGTCCACGTCTCGTGTAACAGGCTTCGCGATATCTCACGAAACACTGTTACGCTGCGACGCGCCTGGCGCACATATACCGTCAAAGTGTCTAATAGGGTGTTCCAGGCTATCTAAAACGGAAGTGAAAAAGAACAAACTCACTGACTCTTCTATTTCCGTAATGGCTCTGATTGGTCGTCCTGATCACGT
>NW_026267170.1:1496689-1499171 GCF_000697945.3 Frankliniella occidentalis | reverse complement strand
CTAAGCATGCAGGGTTGTACATTTTTACGCTTATTTTCCTCAAAAACGTCCTGCGGCGCCTAAATGGTTCAAGATAGAGCCAAACGGACGAAATAGGCTATTCCGCTCGACGCGGTAAGAAGAACACAAGAATCACAAAAGCCGAGAGTGGGGGGAGCGGCGCGGGGGAGCGCGGGCGAGTGGGGAAGCCGCCTCGCTACCCCCACCCTTTTGTGATTCTTGTGTTCTTCTTACCGCGTCGAGCGGAATAGCCTATTTACGCCCAGAGGGTTCTATTTTGATGAGTTACCCCTGTAAAAAAAATATTTTTAATAATCATTATACGTGGGACCTGTGGTTTTTGATTTTTTTTAAATCCAATTTTTGAGCTAGAATGCTCTTCTTCGAACTCGATCTGTCTTTTTATCCCAGGTCGCTAGCTCAATTTGTTCTCGAGTTATCGTGATGACAGACAGACACACAGACAGACAGACGCGAAACTTTTTGATCATCACTGGAGTAACAGGCTTCGCTAATCGCTCAGCCAATCATTATTTTTTGGCTGCCACTTTATTCCTTTTGTTTCTTATGAACTGGCGAAGGCTCTCATAAGGCCTCCCTTTTTTGGAGGGCTTAGAGGGCCCCTCAATATACCCCCTGAATATTGAGAGTCCTCCTTCTGTTTCATCAGCTGTCCAGGGTTGCCTGCTGGCCATGTTTCTTTTTTTTCTAAAAGCGGTGTCATCAGAAGATTCAGAGCAGGACTCATAATCTGGGTCAGAGGCATCGGACTTGGTCCTCTTTCTGGACTAGACTGTAACTAAGGGAGAAGGCAAACAAAATTAATTAATTTTGTGGTAAATATGAAATTTGTTTTAGAAATTATATGAAATTTGTTAGTCTTAGAAGTACCTTCAGATTTGAATCTGTCTGTGAACTTATTCCAGATGGCCCAGCTGGAAAAGAACAAAAACAATTTTTTATTTTACATTTATAGTTGGCATTGAAAAACTCTTCAGCGGGTGCTGAGTGACTATTACCTTGGTTGGCATCCATAATCTGATGAAGGTTCATACTTCTTTTCTCTGCCAAATCTTTGGCATCGCCCTCCAGCAATACCAGACCCTGCCGAAAATAACCATCCGCTCGTGTTCAAATTATGTACAGTATTGTTGTACGGCACGTGTACGGAGAACGTTCAAGCAGAGTACGGGAACATGTACAGTGTGTGTACGCTAATGACACGATGACACAGGCTCACACAGAACTGTGTACGATCTGTGTAATTTGGCCCACTTACTGTGTACAGATAGGATACACTATAGGCGTACGAAATGTGTACAGTGTGTGTACAATTGAGGAATGGTACAGCGCGGTACGCTTTGTGTACAGTAATTGTGTACATCGTTGTACGCAACTGTGTCTGGTCCTGGTCAGGGTGAGGTACATATGGGGTACACTTTGTGGACACCTAGAATCTGGAACATTTAGGTACAATGTTGTGTACACTTTATTTTTTACACGGGTTCAAACTGTATACTAAACAAAAATAAAATATTTTTACATTTGTACACTTGCATACAACCTCATTGGCTGAGCGATTAGCGAAGCCCATAACTTCACTGACCGGAAAAGTTTCATTCTGTTTGTTTGTCTGTCCGCACGATAACTCGAGGAAGAATTGAGATAGCGACCTGGGATTTTTGGGGTCGTTTTGTATCATAAAAAGACAGATCGAGTTCGAAAATGAGCATTCTAGCTCAAAAATTGGCTTTTTAAAAAATCAAAATCTACGGGTCGCAATATGTATTTTTATCAAATATTTTTTTTATGGGTTCCTTAGGGGTAACTCGTCACAGTAGACCCCTACTAACGAAAATTTCGTCCGTTTGCCTCTATCTTGTACCGTTTAGGTGCTAGGGGGCATTTCTTGGCAAAAATGAGGTGAAAATGATCAAATGGTCGATTAAATCGTTAAAAATACTTCATTTCGAAAAATTGTATATACACTCCTATTACCCCGTCTTGGGTGTCAGCGCTGCAGGCCTAGCTATATGTGCGCCAGGAACGTCGCAGCGTAACAGTGTTTCGTGAGATATCGCGAAGCCTGTTACGCGAGACGTGGTGTGGCGTACATATAGCTAGTTAATTTACCCAACACCTTAATGTTTACATTTAATTTCCCTATTTCTCGGCCCTGCTCCTGCTAGCTTCATCTTGATCTTGACTATGATCCCCATTTTCATCAGAACTTCCACTTTCATCTGTATTTTCATCTTCCTCACTATCATCATCACTTCCACTCCCATCCAGATTTTCATCACCAGTAGAGCTGTCAAAAATGACAAATCCTGTAAAATTTAAGATAAGTGGCTAGGCACTACAGAGGCCACAAATATTTTAAAGTTTCATACCTCTTGGATTTGTTCCTCCGCCCTTCAAAATCCCTGGCCTGTTTCGAAAGCTTCGAAAAAACTGTTCGTCACTTTTTAGCCGATGGCTT
>NW_026267170.1:1495138-1496639 GCF_000697945.3 Frankliniella occidentalis | reverse complement strand
GGGTGTCAGCGCCGCAGGCCTAGCTATATGTGCGCCAGGCGCGTCGCAGCGTAACAGTGTTTCGTGATATATCGCGAAGCCTGTTACGCGAGACGTGGTCTGGCGTACATATAGCTAGTTAAAGGTTGACAGGTTGTTATGTAACAACGTCTTAGTGATACTAGATAATCTAGGGACCCTTGAGCCTAAAGGAGGGTGTGGTTCGACGTCAACTGTGTGGTTTGAGTATTACTTCCTGCACAATAGGGAATTTCGGGTAAGCGAAGCAGCGGAAACGGAACGGCCGAGCGGCTGCTGGATCCGTCTCAGCCTGCGAACTGCGCATGCGCAGTAGACTCTGCCAAGCCCCGCCGCCTCCCCCTCTCCCACGCGCATCAGCAGCAGAGATGCAACCAGCGGTGAACTGGCCGGTTCCGTTTCCGCCGCTCCGCTTGCCCGAATTACCCTATTTTTCTATACTAGACCTCTCTTACGACTCACTAGACCATTTAGACGTTTTCACCTTATTTTTGCCAAGAAATGCCTCCTAGCACCCAAACGGTACGAGATAGAGCAAAACGGACGTAATTTTCGCCCAAAGGGCTCTACTTTCACGAGTTACCCCCGAAGAGCCCATAAAAAAATATTTGCAAAAAATAATATTGTATTACCTGTGGTTTTTGATTTTTTTTAAAGTCACTTTTTGAGCTGGAATGCTCATCTTCGAACTCGATGTGTCTTTTCATGATGCAAAACGACCCTAAAATTCCCAGATCGCTCTATCAATTCTTTCTCGAGTTATCGTGCGGACAGACATACAGACAAACAAACAAACAAACAGAATGAAACTTTTCCGGTCAGTGGAGTTGTAGGCTTCGCTAATCGCTCAGCCAATAACTAGCTATATGTACGCCAGACCACGTCTCGCGTAACAGGCTTCGCAATATCTCACGAAACACTGTTGCGCTGCGACGCGCCTGGCAACAGAAATTAATATTAGAATGCAGCGAGCAGAAAATAAAAATACCGACTGCAACACTTTACTTGCACTTTAATATGTATGTAAGTAGCAAAGTAAGACATTTACCTCTGCTTGCGAGGTGTTCTCTTCATAATATAAAAGCCCGTATTTAACTGGTTACGTTCCTGAAGTGGAGAGGAGTGAAAGAAGGAAAATTAACAATAACCCATCAAGAAAAATACACTGCTTATAATGAGGCACTTGGCCCACAATAACAACTTACATCTAAATGGTTGCGGGCATCACCCCCCAGGAGGAATCCGAAGGCTGAAAATAAAATTTAAAATAAATTAACACCACAATGAAAAGCATTTGTGCAAAATAAAGATACATGGAAGAAGAGAAAGTTTAACACACCTGCCCAGCAGCTCAATTTGCGCATCGGTGCAATTAAATGGGTTCTTTAGTTTTTCCTTATTTTTCAAAAGTCGAGCAAGTTTTAGCTGTCGGGCTGGGGTTGGTCCCGGAGAGGCCCCTCACTGGAGGGGCCCCCCTAGTTTT
>NW_026267170.1:1491169-1495088 GCF_000697945.3 Frankliniella occidentalis | reverse complement strand
AAAATATTGGAAATATTGCAAAATATCGTAAAATATTATTTTTAGTGCCGAGCGATTTCTTATACTGTTACCGACGACAAGTTCGGCTCTTTCCGCGCCCCGATGCGCGGCCTGGTTGAGTTTGAATGTTCGAGGGCGGAGATGACGTCGATTTCGGCTGCTGTCTACTGCTTTCTCGAGGTAATTAGTCCTTATTCTCACTCTTTAGCTATTTTCAAAACTTGACAAGAGTAAGATATTTAAAAAAATCGACCTTGCTGGACGGCACATATCCTCTGAAAGTAGTAAAAGCAGTGCATTGCCTTTGGATGATTTGTCGAGAGCCAGAACAGAAGATGTGCCTACAACCTAACCTGCTTCATTTGGGAATTTGGTGCGTTCTAGATTTCTGGCTTAGTACTACCCAGTACCTTCCGTCCATTGGTCCATCGCCTGGTGAGCTAAAACTGCAGAGCCAGTTGCAGGCAATTCAAATTATCAGTGCCTTAACATCTTTCAAGGCTACAGAGTCTCAGAATACTGGTCACCATGAACAGAAGTGTAGAAACACAATTTCATTTTGCTTCTCTCCTTACACGGATATCAACTATCGTTGAGCTCAACCCTAGGCACTGTAGGCGTGGTTCAGTTTTTAATCTCATGCATCAACACACTGGAAGTTTTCCATCTACTCTCTGTGTCAATCAGTGTAGAAATAAAGCAAAGAAATTTTCCTCTGCCTTCGTGGTTTATTTTAGTTGTCCTGTTGACCCTTTCTCAAAATTGACATGAGTCTAGTAGACATACTCAACTCCCTCACTCTCACAAGGAATTGTGAACTTTCTTTTTGCTTGTGCAATTGTTTTCCATCGGATAGAGCTTGTAACAGTAAGCTTATCAAAGTATCAACGTCAAAAGTATGATATCTCTTCAATAGTTGTAGTAGCTTACTCGCCACCGCGACTCTCAAGACACTTTGGATCAAATACTGTGAAGTCTAGCCGTAGGCCCTCATAGAATAGGCTCAAATCCTAAATGAAATTTGATTTACACATAGAACTTTGTTTTTCACAAGGCCAGGTAATCCTTGGTAATCAACAAGGAAATTCTTGGTTATCTTTGGTAAACCTGCCTGAAGTTGGCCAGAAAAAAAAACTTACTCAAAATTTTCAATTTTGTCTAGAAAAAGTACTAAAAATTAACCATCCAGAAATGCGTTATTAGACCTGGGGAACAACATATCAAAAGATGGCGGGACACTTTTTCGGAAAGTCTTAGCCACTTACGCCCTGGGCCGACTTTGGAGGGCGGGACATTTTTATCCTTGCTGGAACAAAATCCCGTATTTTCCCGAGGTGTTCCCAGACGTCCTAGCTACCATCCAGCGTGGTCGCCGGATTTTGTTCCACCAAGGTTACGGAGCTGCAGCCCTCTGAAAACGGCTCAGAGCGCGAAAAGTCTTGGCCACTTACGCACTGGGCCGACTTTGGAGGGCGGGACATTTTTATCCTTGCTGGAACAAAATCCCACATTTTCTCAAGGTGTCCCCAGACGGCCTAGCTACCATGCAGCGTGGTCGCCGGATTTTGTTTCACCAAGGTTACGAAGCTGCAGCCCTCTGAAAACGGCTCAAAGCGCGGTACCCGACGCAGGACCGAAAAATGGACGAAAAATTAACCACCCAGAAATGCGTTTTTGGACCTGGGGAACAACATATCCAAATATGGCGGGACACTTTTGCGGAAAGTCTTGGCCACTTACGCCCTGGGCCGACTTTGGAGGGCGGGACATTTTTATTCTTGCTGGAACAAAATCCCATATTTTCCCGAGGTGTTCCCAGACGGCCTAGCTACCATCCAGCGTGGTCACCGGATTTTGTTCCACCAAGGTTACGAAGCTGCAGCCCTCTGAAAACTGCTCAGAGCACGGTACCCGAGGCACGACCGAAAAATGGACCAAAAATTTTTTGGGAAATAGGTGAGAAGTATTAGCCAGTTCTCTAAATTAATTCCTTATGATATTCTTAGGTCAGAAAGACAATAGGAAGGCATTGCAAGGTAACCTCTAGATTCATTGAGGTTGGTTGTTGTAATGGAGAAGAGTACGTCGTGTAATCTTTGTCTTTTATTCACACTTTAAAAGAATAAAACAAAGTATACAACAATAAGAACCAGAAATAAAATTGAAGTAATCCTCTAAGATTGAGAGACTCAACACTTTCCAACTTAAGAAAACAGTCTTGTGTAGAATGATTGCGAGCCCTCATAAATCATAAACAAGAAGAACAAGATAAAATACTGAAGAAATCCCCAGAGGAGTGAGAGGCTCTTTACTTAAATTTACAAGGACAATCTTGCCTTGTCAAACATGTATAAAACAAGAACAAGATATAAAACTGAAAAAAATAAATCATAGGAGCAAGTCATGCCTGGTCATGATCGTGAACTCTTGTACATCTCATATACATATACAAGTGAACTGGCCGGTTCCGTTTCCGCCGCTCCGCTTGCCCGAATTACCCTATAAGGTATTCCGGAGAACGGGTAAAGAAGAACAGCACGAATAACAAGGTGGCCCGTGATTCGTCGCCCGGTCTCTCCCTCCACTTGAGCGACGAATCACAGGCCCCTTTGTTATTCGTGCTGTTCTTCTTTTCCAGTTTTCCGGAATACCTTAGTCTGAACCCGCGGCGGAACTATAGCGAGCGCCTACTGTATAGCAAAACGGACGAAATTTTCGCCTGTAAGGTTCTACTTTTACGAGATACCCCGTAGGAGCCTATGAAAAATATTTGATTAAAAAAGTATTTTGCGACCTGTGTTTTTTTTTTTTTTTTTAAAGTCAAATTTTGAGCAAGAATGCTCATCTTCGAACTCGATCTGTCTTTTTATGATACAAAACGACCCTGAAATTCCCAGATCGCTCTCTCAATAGGGTATTGGTCTAGAGCGCTGAGCGGAAGTAGAAGAACAAAAACGGAAGGTGGAAAGGCGACCGCACTCCTCCCCGCCTGCCGCCTCCTCTTCTCCCCGGGCGCTCCCCCACTCCGCACAGTTGAGGAGAGGGGGACGGCGCGGGCGCCTTTCCACCTTCCGTTTTTGTTCTTCTACTTCCGCTCAGCGTTCTAGACCAATACCCTACTCTTGCTCGAGTTATCGTGCGGACAGACAGTCAAACAAACATTCAAACAAACAAACAGACAGAATGAAACTTTTCCGGTCAGTGGAGTAATGGGCTTCGCTGATCGCTCAGCCAATAGGGTATTCCGGGTAAGCTTGGCGCCGGAAACGGGAGGCGAAGATGGCGCTGGTTCGCTCTCAGCCACATGGCCTCTGTATCCATGCGTCTGCTGTCCATTGCTTTGCCGCGTTTGTTAGCCACGACATCATGCTTCAGGTTATTGTGATTGCGTGTTAATAGGCCAGTGAAAGTGTTCTGAATGATTTTCTCATTCTAAAAGTCGAGATTAAAATCTAGACCACCACCTAACCTAACCTGACAGCAGACGACCGGATCTAGAAGCCGTGAGGCTGAGATAGGGTATTTCACCCGTTTTAAACCGGATCCAAAGAAGAACTGTAATGCTTCCTGAACTATTTCCTCCTTGACGCTCATTGGCTAACGCGGACGAAGTTCGTGAACCCGCCACCAGGTCAGCGAGTGCCCTAGTGTCGGGTGCGAGAACTTCGTCCGCGTGAGCCAATGAGCGCCAGGGAGGAAACAGTTCAGGAAGCATTATTGTTCTTTGGATCCGGTTTAAACTGGGTGAAATACCCTATTCGGCCAGCGCAAGCCTTACCTCTCGTTTCCGGCGCTTCGCTTGTCCGGAATACCCTATTAAATCATTTATTATCCAAAATCATTTACTTACTTACTAGGTAGATGTACGCCAGACCACGTCTCGCGTAACAGGCTTCGCGATATCTCACGAAACACTGTT
>NW_026267170.1:1474950-1487190 GCF_000697945.3 Frankliniella occidentalis | reverse complement strand
GGTCGTGAACCGACCCGCGGTATACCTCGTTGCCCCGCTAGTGACTGACGGCGCACAGGCCCACAACACTCAAGGGCTATGTCCTGCCCGCTGTCAGCCTGATGCCCTCCACCCCTCTGGTCTCCGCACTGGTTACAAAGCAGGAAAGTTGCCCGGTGGTTGCCCGGTACTTGCCCGGAGGTTGCCCGGATGTTGCCCGGTGTTGCCCGGGAGTTGCCCGGAGGTTGCCCGGGGGTTGCCCGGGGGCTGCCCGAGGGTTGCCCGGAACCTGCCTGGTACTTGCCCGGATTTTCTTTGTCTGGGGACCCCTTTTAACAGTGCTTTTAGCCAATCTTTTTCATCAGTTGCAGTTTCCAAAGTACTGTAGGAAGCGTAACTGCTATAAATTCCGTCGCCAAGGTCAACCTGCAAACAAATTAAATATATTGTAACTGTGCACACTTTTAAATATATTTCCTCTGAGATTACAGCATTTCCTTATCGTTATTGGTTTCCACAAGTCTCTGGGAACCACTCGAAGCAAGTGCCACTGCAGGGACTGCTATGTTTTGAAATATACAAAAGAGAAGCACATTGTAGTATTGAGTACCAGAGAGATTCATATGTCTCAACAATGCCCCCACTTTAATTTAGTTCAACCAATTCCATATTACAGAATTTGCTGTTATTTCGGTAGGCAATAAACAGCCTAACATGAGGATATTTCTAAGGCCTCTTATTGACCAGTTAAAAGCACTTTTCACAGATGGATTCACTTGGCAAAATGTAGATGGTGAAGAAATTGTAAGCAGAGTTTATCCTATTTTAGCTTTACTTGACTCAGGAGCAAGATACAAATTTGCAAATTTGTCATCATATAAGTCGTATTATGGTTGTACTTTCTGCTATCATAAAGCTATTAATACTAACAAAGGGAGGCGTTTCACAATTAGAGTAGACCTAGCTCCTGTCAGCTAGAAAGCCATTAAGGTTGACGATGAACCATGATACATAAAACATAACATGAAAGCTGACATTAAAGAACTGGTTAATGTCTCCTAAACATTATAAAAATAAAGGTTGACAATGTACCATGATACATAAAACGTTACAAGAAACTTCCAATTAAGTACAAAAAGCAGACATTGAAGAACTAGTTAATGTCTCCTAAACATTATAAAAATAAAGCACACTACAGTGCAGGTCAATAAGCTAATTGAGAGAAAGACGCACACCTGTGGAAGTAAACGCGACGAGAAAAACTTTGACTTAAGTTTAGACCGTACTACCGAACGACTTATAAGCTCCAATATTACAAGTGTGTGTCTTCCCACGTCAAGACATGCGAAGACAAACACTTGTGATATGTGATCAACACGACACGACTGAACAATGAAAGAACCACAGGTGTTCGTCTGTACCTACTGGCAAAAAGATCCCCTTACAATTTAAGGTAGAGTCAGTTTCAGCTCCGTAACAGGCCCCGTAAGGTGAAAATGGTGGGACTAAGCCGAACAAGGGCTGCCACTTACGGAAGCCCTTGCGGCGCAAGCCACATTTTATTTGTTTTGAGCGCCGCTGTTCCTCGAGGCATGGGATACAACAATAGTGATCACACGCGAGCCGGGCCTGGAACGGACGCTCTAGGCAGATGGAACGAATCAGGTGATCCTGATCAGCAGCAGCAAACTGTGGCATGGGCCCAGCAACGGGAAGCACTGGAGCTGGGGGCTGAGCAGGAACAAATAGAGGCTGAATGGCCGGAACAGCAGCAGGCACGACTGGAGGCTGAACGGCCGGAACAGCAAAGATGGAGGCCTCAGCTCTACGCTGCGCATCTCGGGCCCGCCCTGCAGCAGCCGGGAACATCCTCTGACGGTTGGCTTGCCCTTCTTGCTGTGAGAGTGCGTCGAGGAGCGCGACACGAAGCGAAGCAGTTGGGGGGTTGCCTCGCGACTTAGAGGCTGAAGAGGCAGCGGCGGATGTCGTCCGAACGGCGAGCCGTGGTGCCTTGGCGGCCGGCCCGCCAGGTGGCCCCCCGAGAGAAAAAACGAGCGCCTCTTCGGCTGCTCGCTGGGAGGCAGCAGCGGCACTGGCCGCCTTGGCTCAAAAGCCTCGTCCCCTTCATCTTCAAACTCGGCGGCGTCGGGCAGGCTGTCATCGTCAGACACATCTAAAAGAAACATTTGTGTCAACATACAGCCTATACAAAAAACAAGCGGCAATAGAAAACTTTAGATGCAAGGTCACTCTGGAAACTAAAGTCTGTACTTGAATACAGCATTTCTTGCATACCTACTTGTATACAGGAAGTCCTGTGTAGTTGGCAAGTATGCAGGCAGGTAGTGTGTACTTGGCTAAGTACACACTAAAACCTCCATACATTTATGCAGGAGATTTAGTATGTACTTGACTAAGTACACACTACCTCCAGCATACATGTAGGTATGCAGGAGAAACTGCATTCAAGTAAACACTTAAGTTTCCAGAGCAGTGAGGAGTGAAATTTACATACCTCTCACGGAGGAGAAGTCCTCTTCATCGGGGCTGGTCAGGTCGACAACATCACTGAGTTGTCAGCTTCATCAGGTGCAGTATGAAGAAGCTCCTCGACCTCAACAGTAGCCGTAGGCTCTTCGACCTCAACACTAGCCACAGGAAGAGGAGGCTCCTCCACCTCCTCAACAGTGGCAGTAGGAGGAGACTTCACACCATGCTCAGGATAAGCTGAAAAGAAATTGAAAATTGAAATAAATTGGTAGATAAATAAACTAGCTGTACGCCAGACCACGTCTCGCGTAACACGCTTCGCGATATCTCACGAAACACTGTTACGCGCCTGGCGCCTGGCGCACACATAGCTAGGCCTGCGGCGCTGACACCCGAGACACGTTAAGGAGAGGGTATAGGGAAACAGGGCCTTCCGGGCCCAAAATTTGACAAACTCGAACCATTTGTCGGGATCTTTTTTCTCTAAAATTAGGGACATGAAACTTCTGCTGTTCGGTAACGGTTTTCATGAAAAGTTCGAATTTTGACAGATTGTTATGTAAAAATCAACGTTTTAGTGATACTAGATAATCTAGGGACTCTTAAGCCCTAAAGAGGGTGTGGTTCGACCCGTAATGTGTGGTTTAAGTATTACTCCCTTTACAATTCTGTGACATGAAGCCTTTTTTACGATTTAATAGACCACTTTGTCTTTTTCACGTTGTTTTCGCCAAGAAATGCCCCATAGCACCAAAACGGTACAAGATAGAGCAAAACGGACGGATACGCTTACGGATAATTTTGTGCACTCGTAATGTGGATCACATTTTATCTGTAATACGGATGAAAACAACCGTAATATGGACAATTTTATCCGTGTTTTCAACACAGCTTGGTTCGTAAGTTACGGAGAAAAAATATTCATTTCTCCATAAGTGACGAAACTAGCATTGTTGATAATACGGATGATATCATCCGTATTACGGACCATTTCATCCGTATTACAGGTAAATTTGATCCATATTACGCTTGCACAAAATTATCCGTAAGCGAGTTGTCCGTAAGGAAATGAGAGTGTAACACACATCTTAAGTCTTAACCACAACCCGAGTTGTACGCGGAAATACACGAAATAACAGGTGATGGGTGACAGGCAGGTGATGGGTAGCGAAGATTCCTCCATTGGAGTTCAATCCTCACAGTATTATGTTTTGCCATTCTCTAAGCTCAATTAGTTCAAATAACCCGGCTCAGTATGAGGTAGAGTAGTGTGGGTATTCAATGCTTATTTTGTGTTTCGAGCGCCAGGGCCGGAGCCCACATTAAACACTCACATTCGATATATCAAGGCAATAAACTTTTATTATAGATCCCCTGGTCCATCCCATTTACACAAACAGATAAAAATATATCCATAAATTCAACAGAATAATAAATTCTCAAATTCTGAAAGACAACTTGACAAAACTCTCTTGTCATAACACAATAACACAGAATACACACGTAACGAGGTACATACTAATAGTACAACTTAATTCAGTCTCAATATTTTCCCTAACACTATTACGGTTTAACTTGCGGAGTACATTTTTTAGGTAAAGAAATGGTAAATAAAAACCCACAGATACTTAAAGTACGAACACAGAATGTGAGACTAAGTCACAAGACTAGAAGGTTTCACTATACCAAGATAGAAAACAAGTTACTTTTATCTTTCCATTTAAAGTGAATACACCGTAATGGTAATATTAATCCCATGAATCGATCCTCCATCATCGATCAGAACCGACAGACATCCGAGCGGCATCACCAACCTGCCAACCCCCGGCCCTCAATGCCTCCTGCCCACCAAATCGCCCCTTGATGGCTTTCGCGACCCCAGCGGACATGTAGAACTCACAACTCACACAATGGGCTAGGCTGCAGTGAGCGGTTAGCAGGTCCCCCTTCACCTCTCTTACAACCACCATTGTGAACTAGAACACGCGCACAGCGCCACCTTAAACGTGCAAAAAGGTTCAACGTTTTTTGGGTTATATGGCATTAGTTGTTATTTGACAACTGCGCTGTAAAAAATAGTTTACGACACCGCCTGCCCCCAAAAATTAGCTAAACGTTTCCTGTACAATTGCAGATTTTTTTCTAACAGAATGACTGGACAGCCCTGTTAAGCAGTCAAAGTAGATGCTTCTTACCCGAATCTTAAATAAAAAACCAAACATTGGCAACACTTCAGTTTGCAACACTGCAGAAAAAACAGTATGTTAAAATTTTAACATGCCGATCTATTCGAACTCATTAAAACATTTCACTGAAGGCACCCCTCATAGTTCAGTCCCTTTTTTTCCGTGTGCTACCCCTGTTCCACGAATCAAAACTCGTCGTCTAACCGGGAACGGTGCGAAACGTGTTTTCACCCGTCCACCACATTCCAAAGACTTGGCACCCTCCCGTCCCTCGGTGTTTACCTCCATCAGATCACGGACAGATTCCAAACCAGTCATCGGGATACGGAGGGTGGATGACTCCTGAATCGAGTGTGATTACTTCAAATTGTATAGAATGGAATATGAATTGGACTGAATCGGTTGAATTACCATTGAATTGGTTTGAATTATTGCGATTTTATCTGACTGAATGACTTGATTTATTTTTGAATTCGTTTGAATGAAATCGAAACGGTTTGAATTGGGCGGAATTAGGGGGCAGGGAAGTCACACATGGAGACAAGATTGGATTGAACGTTTTTTATTCAATCACAAGCAACACATCAGAGGACATTGTACTTCGATAAAAAAATGTCACAGAGAAAACAACACTTTCATCGATACGATTAAAAAAAGAAACATGGTCAGTGCACATTTTGCAACCGTTTGCACGCATTGAAATGGGATCTGCCCTAACGATACCTAACTAGTACTGGCACGTTTTTTCCATTAGCCATCACCATCGTCTGGAGCTGGAACGCGGCGGGCTGACGAGAGTTCGAGCTGTAGACTGGTAAGACGAGAGGGTACCGACCCTCGCCTGGGGGCAGGCGTGGACAACGTCCGAAACGCGAATCTCTTCCTCACCCATCTGTGATTGCCAACCGTCACCCTGCAGTATGGAGCGGGGGCCGACGACGAGTCCACCCTCTCCACTCCTGGCAGCCAGCAGGCCGCGACCGTCGTCAGGTAGGAGGTCTCCAGTGTTGGGGTCACGCAAAGAACGCACGTCCACTACCGTGATGGAGCTCAGTAGGCAACGGAGATCACTCTCGCAGATCAAGCGTCTGTTGAGTCAGAACCTCTTCGGCATCACAAGTCGACGCTTCCAAGAACTCAATGACGGTAGTATGTTGCCGTCCCTCTCATGATTCATCCATCCCTTCGGACCCCAGAGATGGTTCCTCTTTCACTACAGGCGCAGAGCTCTGTGCCGCGCCGACGTCACTACCGCCACAGATGCGCTGCCGTCCTCGAAAGAAGCGACAGCTAGCGGATGACTCCTCTGGACTCAAACCGGAGCGGTTTGATGCCAGTCCCGACAACACGCTCAGTAGGCCTTGGTCGTCCTCATCCAACATCACGTCGGACATGACGCTCGTGTTCGCGACATCGTCGCTATCCGCCACATACCCAGACCCGACGCTGCTCGGCTGCACGCCGGAGGACACGTCGCTCGCAGAACCACTAGCCACGGCGACCGCCTTGCTGCTCTTGTTGCTGCTGCCGCTGCTGCAGCTGCTGCTACTACTCACGATGATCTCCTCCCGTTTCTTCCCGGCTCCGCTGCTTCTGCTCGTCGTGGTGCAGGCTCGATCGTGTGGTCGGGATCAGCTTGAACCAGGCCACACCGCTCAGCCTCGTCGACGGCGCCCAACATGTCTTGGTCCCGCTTGGTCCTCTCCGTCGTCTAAGCTGACTGACATCGGCTCCACGGCGGCGTCCTCGGTCGAAACGACCTGAACGGTAGCGACAGGCCGATCTGTGGGCAACCTCCTGCGAACGCTAGGCTTGTCGCGTTCGGGAGCCCTGTCGACACGAGGAGTCGACGCGGAAGACGGGTGAAAACCGAGAGAGGGCATGGCGCTGCCGGGGCACCTCCAGGGGACACTGAGGCCACGCCCTTTCCCCTATCGAGAACCATTCGGGTGCCTATAGCAAGACAGGAGCCTGCTCAGATGGCTAGCGAACAGGACTAGGAAAAACAGTAGGCGGAATTGCTCACGGAATACAGCAACAAAGGAAACACCAGACGGAGTTGCTCGCGGAAAACAAAAACAAAGGAAATACTAGACGGAGTTGCTCGCGGAAAACAAAAAGAAAAGACTAGAACGGAACCCGGACGACGACGACGATGATTACATTGATTCAATAATGGCTGATCTTAACCATGTGGAGAGAGGGAGCCGGCCCCATGGCACGGCTACTGGCGGACTACTCCATCTTCGCACTCATACTTCTTATTAAAAAAAAAAAAAGTGACAGACTGACGAAAACGCAAACAGGCTCCTCGAGCACTGCTGTTCACCACACCGCATCTGGTGTAGGGTACCGAACAGTGGTATATGGTAGCCGACAACGGTCGTACACCGAATAGGGTATTCCACTGCAAGCCAACCGGAACCTAAAGAAGAAAAGCATGACTGCTCGATCTGTTTCCCTCTGCTCGCTCATTGGCTGACAGCCACAGCCACGCCATCTTTGACCAATCAGCTTTCAGGAGGAAGCAGATCGGGTAGTCATGCTTTTCTTCTTTAGGTTCCGATTGTGTTTTAGCGGAATACCCTATCAGTCTCAATCCTCTATATACTAGGAAGATGTACGCCAGACCACGTCTCGCGTAACAGGCTTCGCGATACCTCACGAAACACTATTACGCTGCGACGCGCCTGGCATTCATCTACCTAGGCCTGCGGCGCTGACACCCAAGTCGGATAAAAGGCAGAGTCGTGGGTGCCTTTAGCTGCAAAGGACACAAATTTTTCCCCTAGAATTTTATTTTGACGAGTTGCCCCACCAGAGACCATGAAATATCTGAGAAACAACATTAAAATGGTTTAGGGTCATTTTCGTGTGGAAAGCGCCCTCTGGCGACTTAACGGTTAGAGATAGAGCTGAACGGACAAAATTTTGGCCCTAAGGGTTCTCCTTTTTTGATTTTTTTGACAGGCTAGTTTTTAAGCTAGAGGGCTCAAAATCAATACAGTTCTTGCTTTTTATGATTCAAAGCTACACTCAAAATTTCAGGTACCGAGCTCAAACCGTTCTCAAGTTATCGTGATTACAGTCACTCACACACACTCAGACGGACACGAAACATTTAGATCATCACTGGAGTAATAGGCTTCGCTATCGCTCAGCCAATTATTTCCTCGTGAACAAACAAGTCGCTTTCCGAGCTCGGCTCAAGGCTGAGCGTGTGTCGTCCGGGGCGTCTGGTCGAAGAGTCCTGAGCTGGGTTGATCCCCAGCAGCAGTAGCTCGCTCCCCTCGACCAATCGCCGCCGCCGATCCGACCCAACAGCGCTCCTAGCGGACGACCGCCGAGACGCGGACAAACGCGGTAACTACGGTATAGTGAGAGCGCGGAGTATCTCTGCTCTGGCACCGCTGTGTATCGACGGACAGCCAAATACCTTGTACTACAGTCAATAGCCACAGGCATAAGACGGCCGGTGAAGGCAACCCCATGCCTGTGTCATCCTCAAACACAATACCGATATAATAGTAACTAGGTAGATGTACGCCAGACCACGTCTCACGTAACAGGCTTCGCGGTATCTCACGAAACACTGTTACGCTGCGACGCGCCTGGCATACATCTACCTAGGCCTGCGGCGCTGACACCCGAGTCGGACAAAAGGCAGAGTCGTAGATAGGCCTGCGGCTCCAAAAAACAACAAATTTTACCCCCAGGATTTTATTTTGACGAGTTGCCCCACCAGAGACTGTCAAATACCTGAGAAACAACATTAAAATGGCTTGGGGTCATTTTCGTGTGGATGTCGCGCTCTGGCGACTAAACGGTTAGAGATAGAGCCAAACGGACAAAATTTTGGCCCAACGGGCTCTACTTTCGCGAGTTACGTCTTAATAAGATGTTAAAAAATAGAAAATTAGAAGTAATATTTTAGGGTTTTCGTTTTTGATTTTTTGACAGGTCACTTTTTAAGCTAGATGGCTCAAAATCAATACACTTCTTGCTTTTTATGCTACAAAGCTCCGCTCGAGTTATCGTGATTACAAACAGACAGGCAGACACGAAACTTTTTGATCATCACTGGAGTAATAGGCTTCGCTATCGCTCAGCCAATAACTCTGCCCTGAACCGAACTCTGTAGCGGACACGCTACAACTCCCCCTTCCCAAAAGTCGAACCTTTCAGGTTCGACATACTCCAAAACCTTTACTTGACTACGGGGATATTCATTAGCTTCTAATTAAGCCTTACTTTCTTCCAACTTTCTACATAAGTCTTTCAAATGCTTCATGGACATTACAGTTGTCAAGGCTAATTTATCCATAAAAAAGGATGATAGATTATTCTTAATTATATGAAGTTTCTTTTCCTCAATAACTTCACCCTGCAGCCGTGAAAATAACCCGATCATGTTGGCAATGTATAGACCCACTGGTTCCGACTGACCCTGTTTACGTGATATAATTTTAACCTACAGAGAATCATCATATTCCTCAGGCAGAAAATTTCTCCTCAAAGCTGCTTTCAGCTCTTCCCAACTATTGACTTCTCCTTTTATAGACCTAAACCAGGTTTTGGCATCCCCAGTCAGAAACTCAAGGGCACCCCTTCTCCATGTCCATTGCTTTCCCTAGAGAGTATAGAGAGTAGTTCCGAATTGTCATCATCGTGGAATATGGAACTATCCTCATAGACCTCATAGACATGGGCAGGGACCTGTGTGTCATTTGGGCCTGAAAATTGAGATACATTAAATTTTGTGGTCAAAGTCAACACTTTGCAAAGGGGTAAGAAAGTATCTTAATCTCTATTTCACATTTGTTGCAGGTTTTTGCTCTATCGTCTTACCTCTTTCATCTGCTGGTTGTTCTTCATTGGCCAACTGTTCTGGGGTTCCAGGCATGTCAAAAGTTAAATTCGTAGCGAATCTTTTGATCTGTGATATCTGATAATTCTTCTAAAGGTTGAGAAAGTTTTGTGAATCATATTTTATTTATATGAACTAATCAAGCAGAAACTTTACACTCTCAGACCTGTACTGATTTGTATGATATTAGAAACCAACATTTTTTATGCACTTGGAATTACTGACTAATTTGTTACCTTTTATGTACAGTATAATTTTGCAAGTAACTTACTGACAACAGATTAAATTATCAGAAATCTAGGAAGGAACTAATAAGGAAAGCCTTCTGCTGCCAGTTGAGCACCTTGCCGGTGGCGGCAAGGGCAGGTTGATACATCGTTAACACCTTTGCCTTGTACCCCAGTGCCCACCTGTTTGTTGACTGCCAATTGAATTTCTTGTTTCTTAGGCAAGGGCATATCAAAGTTATATTCTCCAGCCTCCCCTTATGTTTTACTACTAATGAGAAAACTATCAGTAGCTTATAAAGATAAACAGCAGGAATACTGACAGTCAGGTCAGAAAAAAATCAAGAACAGGATGAGAGTACCGTATGAACAGAAACCTATATTTACTAAGAAAGAAGTCTAATCCAGGTGTAATGCCGCCGTTACTTAAATAAAAAGCAAATATTGTTGAAAATATGTAGTACTCACTCAGCAGCTTTGTAAGGGGCATCATCAGTCCAGGTGGAGATGGTGTCTATGGCCTCCTTAAGGGATTCTGTCTGCAGGCAGCCATAGAGGAAATCCTTCACCTGTCCTATTCGTTCAAAGTGGTGAACTGCCTCTGCGATGTCACCATCAATTACATTGTGGGTGTCTTTAGGCTTGTAGAGAGAGCTCATAGCCCCCTCCTTGCCCTTGCCTTCACAACGCAATCGCTCAAAGTTGTAGTTGGACTCGTTTTCAAGCGCTCTTATCAAGTCTAGACAGACACAGTAATTTTATTGTTAGTTGTAGCAAGTAACTTAATGTCAAAAGAAATTATCTGTGACATAATTGGATGTTCATATTGCAAATGATGTTCCTTGCAACTTGCAAAGAATTTTGAAGCAGTGTAATACAAACCAGTTCTTTGCAAGGTTGCAAACTATTTCTTTTCAATGCTAAAATACAGTTTTCAAGGATTCTCACAGCTCAATGTATTTCTTTGCATCATGAACTAATACTTTGTAATACATGTTGTTAGTTATTCTTAACAGTTTTGTAATATACCAACATTAAACAATGAATGTCAGTAACGTAAAAAGGAATTAATATGTATTACAGATGAAAAACTATTGTCATTAGCATACAAAATTTTTAAACAGCTGGAATACTGACACAGCAGTGTGACAAAAAGTCAGTAATAGAATGAGAGTATAGACTGCAATCATACCTACAAACTGCCAGAGTGGCGGGTGCTTCCGTTTGATGAGGGAATTTAGCCGCCTGTTGACACTCTCAATGGCTGACGTGGTGGCTTTGGTGGTCTTGCCGAACACACTGAGAGTGTCTGCTTTTGAGAGCCAGTAGTTTCTAAAGTAAATAGTTACTTTTTGCATTTTGTTTTTCGATGATGGGTCTGAGATCTTGGTGGCCTCTTCCAGAGCTAGCTCGAAGCCTTTGCCAATAAATTTGGCTGGCAGGCGGGGCAGAACACACAGCAATCTGACTGTGTGTTTCATTTCATTCCGTCGTAAGATATGCCTTGCCAGCCGCCGCGTCAGCCTCAACTTACAGGTCTTTCGAAATAGAGCCTGGAAAATAGAGAAAAGATATGAAAAATGTAATTCAGACCTCTTTTATCTTAACACTCTCAGAACTCTCCTGTTTTATATCTTAGTAGATAGTGAAGTTTTTATTACTGAATGATTTGTTAGTGACTGTGTATATTCTTAGAAGTAAATTATTGATAGAAGAAATTGTCAGTAATGTGAAATAAATTGTTTCAAACTAATAAAGAATTGTTAGCTTATAAAGGTTTTCAAAGAGCAGAAATACTGCCAAAGGGGTGAAAAAAATCTAAATTAAGAATCTATCTTGAAAGCAGATGAGACAAGTTTAAGAATATGTCTGTTTCCAATTTTTCTCCTTGGTTCTCTGTACTCATCGAGAGTAAAAGCTAGCTTACACCTTAAAGTTACTTATATATTAGATGAGAGTTAATTAATCTCAAATGGAACTATACATACTCTCTGGAAGTGCCAGACACAGCCAGTCAGTGACACTAGCTTTTTCTTGAGGACTCTCCTACAGGCTTTCCTTTGGGATGCTTCCCAGTCCGTGATCACCTTGCCACAAGACAGGCCCAAGCTGGTGAACTTGTTGAGCACTGCCTCGTAGCTCTCAGTCGATTTGGATTTCGTGACAGCCCATGCAATGGGAAAGACCTGAAAAAAGTAATATGTATTATTTTTCTTGCAGTTCCTTTTTGTTAGAATTGTTTGATTTTTGTTTCACTCAACACTCTTCGACCTGTACTGATTTATTTCTTAGTAGAACCCTTCAATTTTTATTCAGCAGTAATCACTGACTAATTTGTTACTTCACTGATGATCTGACAAAGGGACGTAAGTCCATCACGCTGAATTTTCCAGGAGGAGGAAAAAACTTCCAGAATTTTTGGGCACTCAAGGTATTTGTTATATGAATACATAAATAAGCTCCTTCATTTGATGCCTTTTGACTCATAATA
>NW_026267170.1:1470582-1471850 GCF_000697945.3 Frankliniella occidentalis | reverse complement strand
CGCAAACCGATTTAGAATATACCTCATAGTTTTCTGAACAGAAAATAATCAAAAATGCCCCAAAAACTGCTGTTTAGAGGTTCAGCACCCCTTAAGTGCGACGCACTTAGTGCGTATTTTCAGATTTTCCCAAATATTTTAGAATGAGCAAACCGATCACATTTTGGGCTACAATGTCGGCTTCCTCACAAAATTCCGCGTCAAACGAACGTGCATGTGAGAGGCAATGATGATACGCAGACAGAAAATGAAGAGCAAGTCAAGAAGTACAAAAATGTCTATCAATGTATGCTATTTTTTAATTAAGCATTCCGGTAAAGCTGAAATGCAGAAGAATGCGGGGAACAAGAAAACGGAAGACACCATGTTAAAGGATAGCGATTTCCGTTTTCTTGTTCCCCGCATTCTTCTGCATTTCAGCTTCACCGGTATGCTTTGTAGAACCCCATCAGCTGTAGGCTCGTTCGACGCGAAATTTTGAATAGATTACGAAAATAGGTTTTAGAATCACATTTTTAGCTGAGCGATAGCGAAGCATATTGCTCCAGTGATGATCAAAAAGTTTCGTGACTGTCTGTCATCACGACCCTAGAAAAAGTGGTTCTCACGAAGACCCCATCGTGACCTCTTGATGACTTACGAGGTCACGATTCTTGCACTTATGACCTCACTGTTGGTGTTGACCTCACAAGTGCAAGAATCGTGACCTCAGAGGTCACAATGACGTCTTCGTGAGTAAAACGTTTTCTTCGGGGATAACTCGAGAACCGTTTGAGCTAGGTACCTGATTTTTTTGGGCGTAGCTTTGTAGCATAAAAAGCAAGAACTATATTAATTTTGAGCCCTATAGCTTAAAAATTGACTTGTCAAAACAAATCAAGAATGAAAAACCCAAAATATTTCTTCTGAACCATATCTTTTTAACATCCTTTTAAGACGTAACTCGTCAAAGAAGAACCCTTATGACCGAAATTGCGTCTCTTTGGTTATATCTCTAACCGTTTAGTCGCCAGAGGGCGATTTCTACACGAAAATAACCCCCCAAATCATTTTAATGTTGTTTCTCAGATATTTGATGGTCTCTGGTGAGGCAACTCGTAAAAATAAAATCCTGGGAATAAAATTTGAGTCCTTCGGAGCAAGAGACTACAGAGAGGGGACACGAAGCTCCCAGGCCCGTGGCTGCCACCTTGCCGCACTGGAATACACCTAGCGATCTCAATATTCGTCGCACAGTTCTCGTTTTGGTCCCGAATGGTCCGGAAGAG
>NW_026267170.1:1464517-1470282 GCF_000697945.3 Frankliniella occidentalis | reverse complement strand
CGCCGTTCAAATCTGGTGAGCATTTCGACTTTGATATCGGTACGATTCGATCCGTTGAACTCTTCCGGACCATTCGGGACCTAAACGAGAACTGTGCGACGAATATTGAGATCGCTAGGTGTATTCCAGTGCGGCAAGGTGGCAGCCACGGGCCGGGGAGCTTCGTGTCCCCTCTCTGTAGTCTCTTGTTCGGAGCCGAAGGCCTATCTACGACTCTGTCTTTTGCCCGACTCCGCAGGCCTAGGTAGATGTATGCCAGGCGCGTCGCAGCGTAACAGTGTTTCGTGAGATATCGCGACGCCTGTTACGCGAGACGTGGTCTGGCGTACATCTGCCTAGTATTCTATAGAAACAAAATATTTCGAAAAACCATAAACTGCATGTGGAGCTTTAGTGCCTTTTAAAGGTAGGATATCCTACCATTGTTTCAACATTGTAGTCATCGCCATCATGCCCCTGACAATGCTGCAGGTTGAGCTGAGCCGCTGCAGGCACCGGCCTGTCAAGGCTGTCGTACGAATAACGCTTGAGCGCAGACTGGAAAAGGGATGGGGCGTTGGGGAGCAGGAGCGGTGTGCTCGTCATGCCATTGCAGCGCGACGTGATCCAACGGCGTTTATTTCAACGAGGGATGGGAGGAGAGGAGACGTCATGTCTCGCGGCGTACGCGTTGGCGGCGTCGGCAGCGCTGTCGGGGCGTCACGACGCACAACAGAAGTGGGTGATGGGGTACTATTTGGTGGCAGCAGCAGCAGCTCTGATCCTGATCGCTGCCTGGTGAGACAACCCCCACCTCGCGCCCCCACGTGACGCCACGCGCCTCCCTGCACGTGGCCTGGCCTACTTCTGCTGGGGGGTGGGAAAGGGGGGTGGGAAGGATAGAGGACGCGCCGACTCCCCCTACCCAACCCCCACAGAATCCGAGCGTGTCTGACCCGTAGTGGCCTCCCCTTGCCCTCACCCACTATTCCCCGCTCAGCGCTCCGTCGCGGCCACCAGGTGAAAGGAGAGGAAGCGACGCTTGGCTTCTTGATCCTGAACATGTGATCGTCTTACGGCCTCGGTCTAAGTGCACAAATACATTTCGTGTCCTGTGAACTACAATGAATACTGTCCCTTCTACAAGCGCTATAGCCCCCAGCGCCTTCATAAGATACAAGCTAAGTACGTTTCCAAAAGGCAGCATGGTGTACTGGACAGGAGTTTCAGTGTCCTACAGTGACTTTTCGATTTAGAATCGCCAAACGGGCCCCGCCACGCACCGCAATCCAACAGTCCCAGGTACCCTGCTCGGCCGAGCTGTGACAGGTCACGAGCTCCTCCGACGAGCTGTTTCAACTTAAATTATTTTTGGAGGAAGATCCAAGTCTAGCACTGAGATGAAACTTTGGCATACTTAGATACTTAAATGTTACAACTCTTGATTGTTTTTAGCATATGCTAGAAAATCAAATACTGATTTAAATTCAAAGTATAAACTAGGTATATGTACGCCAGACCACGTCTCGCATATCAGGCTTCGCGCTATCTCACGAAACACTGTTCCGCTGCGACGCGCTTGGCGTACATCTGCCAAGGCATGCGGCGCTGACACCCGAGTCGGACTAAAGGCGCTGTCGTAAATTGGCCTTCGACCCTAAAAGACAATAATTTTGTTTCTCGGGGCTACAATTTGATTAGTTACCCCACCGGACACCATCAAATATCTGAGAGTAAACATTCAAATGTTTTAGGGGTATCTTCGTGTGAAAAACGCCCTCTGGAGCCCCAATACTGTTAGGAATAGAGAAACGGACAAAATTTTGGCCCTACGAGTTCTACTTTTGAGTTACCTCTATGGACGATGTATAAAAATATTTTTTGAAAGAAATGTTTTTCGGGCTCTTTGGTTTGTTGTTTTTTTTTTTGTTTTTTTTTTGACACGTCCGTTTTTCAGCCAGAGGGCTCAATAGGGTGTTTCAGGCAATCTGAAACGGCAGCAGGTTGGAAAAGAACAAACTCACTGACCTTCCTGTTTCTGAGATGGCTCTCATCAGCCGAGCTAATCACGTGCATCCGCAACTTAACAGGTATGAGAAACTGTCAGATCAGTTTCGAGCTCCCCTCCATATTGAAAAGGTTAGGATCGGACCAAATTACCATGGTAGTTTCTCATACTGGGCAAGCGGAAACAGATAAATCAGTCAGATTGTTGTTTTTAGCCCGCCCTTCTGCTTTGAAAAAGCTATCCAGCGGGCTTATGCAAACGACCTCGTGTGTGTCTGTGTGTCTGTCTGTGTGTCTGTCTGTCTGTCTGTCTGTTCCACAAGAAGGAGATGTGCTAGAGACTTCAAATTTTCAGGGGATCTCAAGGTTCACTCCCACAAGACAAAACGCCTACGGCAAATCCTGTCAGCCAACCCTAAGGGGCTGAAAGGGGGTATCGAAGAAAACAGGAAAAGCCCAAAAAGTTGGATAAAATTTTTTTGTTTATGATGTGCTAAGGGGTAACTTGCGAAAGTAGAGCCCTTTGGGCGAAAATTTTGTCCGTTTTGCTCTATCTCTCACCGTTTGGGCGCTAGAGTGAGTTTCTCTCACAAAAGTGGCCCAAAAATAAATTTAGTAATTTTCGCAAAAAATTGATGGTCTCCCTAGGGGTAACTCGTCAAAGTAGAGCCCTTCGGGCGAAAATTTCGTCCGTTTTGCTATATCTCTAACCGTTAACGCGCTAGAGGGCCTTTTTTGACGAAAATAAGCTAAAAATTGCCATAGTGAACGATAAGATGTAGAAAAAGGCCTAAAAACCGCAAAATATAGGAAACTTTCCCCAACCCCCAAAAAACGTTTTCTAAGCAGAAGGGTGGGTTGTAGTCGCGGTGCTTCACCGTTACATCCCTTTCTCGAGTTTTTGGGGCAAACTCAAAGATGACAGGTTTAAGCGGGCCGAAAGCCCTCTACATCATTCGGTCATGTTCTTCAGCAAATCGCGTGACAGAAATGGTCGGGCCGCAGGCCCGAACATCGCCGCCGGCAGGCCAAGCAGGCCCGGCCCCTGCCGAACGGAGTTGCCGGCGGAGCGAAGTGGAGCTGGCAACTTCGTTTGGCGGAAGGGCGGGCCTGCTTGTTCATTTTCGTTTTAGATAGCCTGGAACACCCTATTTAAATAGATCTTCCTTTTTAAACAAACAGACACGAAACTTTTTGATCATCACTAGAGTAATAGGCTTCGCTGATCGCTCATCTAAAAAGCTATAAAAGGGGGCTTTCTTATGTTTTCGCCCAAGCACAACCATCGGTTCAAACAAGCATGCCCGCCGGCAACTCCGGTCGGCAGGGGCCGGGCCTGCTTGGCCTGCCGTCGGCGATGGTCGGGCCTGCGGACCGACCATTTCTCTCATGCAATTTGCTGAAGAACATTAATCAAACGATGTAACGGGCCTTCGGATCGCAAAAACCCGTCGTCCTTAAAATTTGCCCCGTAGACACGATGTAACTGTGATACACCACGACTACAACCCAACCTTCTGCTTAGAAAAAGTTTTTTGGGGTGAGGTTTGGAATTTCCTTCCTCTTTTGCGGTTTTTAGGCCTTCTTCTACAACTAATTGTTCACAACAATTTTAAGCTTATTTACGTCAAGAAAGGCGCTCCAGCGCCTACGGTTAGAGATAGAGTCAAACGGACGAAATTTGCATTTCCCTCATTTGTAATGTAATGTCAGTGAGCAATTAGATAGCACGACGAGTCCTAACAACAATGTTCTATCTGCAGCGTGCGGACACAATGTTCTATCTGCAGAGTGCCGAATACACAATGTTCTATCTACAAAACGGGGTCAGCCCTTTACCGTTCTGTGGTTTGCAAGTAACTGGAAAACATAAAGGCCAGTCTGAGCACACGGAAAGAATCGTAAAGGTCCAATGTTTAATTATTGACTGCCAGAAGTGAAGTAGAACGAGCGGTCATAAGCATTCTTTTGGAGGTGTCCCGAAACCCGCGTTTTGCAGATAGAACATTGTGTAATTCGCACGCTGCAGATAGAACATTGTTGTTAGGACGCGTCGAACAGTCATTGTTATTTTTGCAGCCATTGTGTCCTCTAAGGCGGAGGAAAGCGGTCAAGCTCATAGACGCTCCGAAACTTCCAAACTAGACCTGTTGCCGTCAAATTGATTTGATGATGAGAGTGTGGACTCTTCTCAGGTATAGTATTACTCTGTTCATTGTGGCGAGCAATGTTAATCATACATACTACACACTTCATATAAACTTTTTTCTGATTGTTCACTATTGGTGAAAATAGACAAGAAAATAACAGTAGTGAGGAAGGGCATCGTTGAGGCGGAAAAAGAAAACACCTATTTTACTTCCAGAGTGGAAGCTCAAGGAAAGCTGTAAATATCGTGTAAGCAGCCAGCACATTACTGCAATGGAAAGTTAGTGAAGCTAGTTATTAATCCTAGAAGTGTCTTTATGACTGCTTTTGAATTACGAACCTATACCAATACTTTGTAAGCAATTTACAGTGTACTGTATTGCCTTTTTGGCCTAATCCCAGTAGTTCCAGTAGTAATTTCTTGTTTAAAAAAAAAATTCCAGTTTGAGTTTCTACTGCTGCTGGAAAAATTCGTACGGGAGGATTTGGCTTTTACCAGAACTGTAAGTAATCTTGCTTTGCTTTGTTACCTACATTTCATTTGTTATTTGTATAATTTGCAATTTTACTGCAGTGCAACTATCGACTTCGAGAAGTCATGGGGAAGCACGATGAGCCGGAGGCAACAACACATGTGCTGGGGAAGTTCTGCGTAGATAAGCTTCAACGGGTGATCAGCTGGGCAGGGAGTTATGAAACCAAAATTGCATTCTCTCTTTTGCAACAAGTAGTGTTTTGTGAGTACACTTACTTCCTTTACTCAATTAACTTTGTAATATTTTTTCATTAATTTTTTCTAATTCACTTTACTAGGGCCTTTTTGAAGAGATGGTTTGAAACGTCCTTCCAAAGAAACATTCATGATGCTGTTACTAGCCCAGCAGCTGCTTAATATCTCCCAGTTCTAACTAGAACTTACATTTTTCTCCTTTATTTCTTTAGTTTTATTTAATCTTATCATTTTCTTTTTTCCTTATTTGGAAAAACTAGCCCAGCAGCTGCTTATTTCTACAAGTTTTAACTAGAACTTAAATTTTTCTCCTTTATTCCTTTAGTTTTTGTGCAATCTTCTCAGTTTCTTTTTAGCCCGCTCTTTTGCTTAAAAGCTACATAAGCGGGCTTATGCCATCGCCCTTGTGTCTCTGTCCGCCCGTCCGTCTGTCCGTTCCTCAAGAAGGACGTGAGCTAGAGGTCTGAAATTTACAGGGTATTATAGTTGTCACTTTTGGACAACGAAACAGTGAGTGCAAATCCTGGCAACCACCCCTGAGTGGGTGCCGTATCGGCTGCTAGCGCTGGCTGCTAGCGTTGGCGGCGGCTGCGGCCAGGGCCAGCCGGCCGGCCACCAGGGGGCGCTCGCCGGCGACCGAGCCGAGCTCGAGCGGCCCCGGCGCTGGAGAGCACACTCTCGCACACCACTCTCTACAACGACTACTACCTTCATTCCGCTCTACGCTCAGCCGGCGTGCCATTGCCACGGCCTGAGCTACAACGCCACCGGCGGGTTTTACCACGGTGTGCGTGCGCCCTAATATAAGTGTGTCTGTAAGTGTATCTATGTATTGTTTGTTGTGTGCAATAAAAGACTGTTGATCACAAGTATCCTGGTATCGTCATTCCCCCGACACGTC
>NW_026267170.1:1462274-1464467 GCF_000697945.3 Frankliniella occidentalis | reverse complement strand
AACACAATGACACCATAAGAAAAGGGAAATAAATTGGTTTTAACAATCCCAGCTTGAATGTTATCCATCTAGACCTAATTTCCTTCACTTTTTTAACTTGTCTGACTACATTGAAAATAATGTCTACTATGGCTTATGGGTCCACTGTTTGTGCGAGAAAACATTTCCACAACAACTTATTTGTTACGATGTTGAAATTTTAAAGTTCGACTCACCTCTGGACAAGAACATAGAACATTACTTCAAGAAGTGGTGGTGTCATAGTGCACATACCATGGGATGTGTGGACAGCTCCAAAAGACTGTGAAGAGCGGTTGTGGGGGTTAACCTGTTACTCGCGGGACACAACAGACATACAGTCTATTTTCACAACAATTAGTGTTTGACCAAGCTACTGTCACCTCTCAAAATCTACTGTGCCCTGTCCAAACCAGTCTTGAGGTGCAGGCTGCAGCTGTGATGAGGTGAGTCGAACTTTAAAATTTCAACATCGTATCAAAAAAATTGTAGTGGAGATGTTTTCTCACACAAACAGTGGACCCATAAGCCATAGTAGACATTATTTTCAATGTAGTCAGACAAGTTCAAGAAGTGAAGGAAATTAGGTCTAGATGAATAACATTCAAGCTGGGATTGTTAAAACCAATTTATTTCCCTTTTCTTATGGTGTCATTGTGTTTATTGGCATTTGATGGCCCAAGTCCAATCTTTTTAGAAACTGGGTGGACTTGGGCCCCGTTTTCAGAAACCATATGGACTTGCGTGGACTTGCGTCCTTTGGTCCTGAAAATGATGGACTTGCGCCCTAGTTTCAGAAAACGCTTGGACTTGCGTCCTTATGCACATTGCTGTCCAATGCCAACTATAACAGATAATCTGAAACCGTTTTGACTGGGGTGTGTATCATACAGTATAGGTTCTAGAAAGCAGTAGAACACATTTCCCCCAACTTGTGGACTTACGTCCCTTTGTCAGATCATCAGTGACTTATTGTGTACCATGAGGGTAACTTAGATTAGATTTAGATTAGATTATCAGAAATCTAAAAAGGAATTATATAGCATTTCTGTTAAATAAATTGTCAGTAGCTATTTAAGGTTTTTAAACAGCAAGATTACTGACCAAGGGGTCCACAACATCAGTGACGGGATAAGATAGGTCAGATAGAATCAAAGTTCAGAACATACCCTCCCCATGAAAGTAAACGCCAAGATGAAGAGTTGCAACACTCCGAGGAGATTGGGTACCGCCCGGAAAGTGCCATCAGAAATCACTGTGTTGTCTTTGCCCACACGTCGCATCATGCGTGGTGAGGCAAAGACAAGTGGTTCCTCTCCAGGCGGCCCAACTACTCCCTGGAAGAACTGTTCTTCCTCCTTAGCAGTTTTTCCTGCAACGAAGAAGTTAGACTAGGTAGATGTACGCCAGACCACGTCTCGCGTATCTCATGATAGAGGGCTCAAAATCAATACAGTTCTTGCTTTTTATGATACAAAGTTACAATAAAAATTTGAGCCTTCTAGCTCAAACCGTTCTCGAGTTATCGTGCTTCCAGACAGACAGACAGACCGACAAACAAACAAACAGACAGACGCGAAACTTTTTGATCATCACTGGAGTAATAGGCTTCGCTATCGCTCAGCCAATATAAGTCAAATTTGTGCCACACTGCAAAATGCTTGCAAAGATTAGGTTTGTATCGCAAACGGTTTTCTTTGCAGCTCGGAGAGAATTTTGAAGCATTGTAATACGAACTAGTTTTCGCCTAGCTTCCAAACTATTTCATTGCAATGCAAACACACAGTTTGAAAGGGATTCAGCTTGCAAAGAATTTCTTTGCTATACGAACAAATTCTTTGCAATACAATGCTTGAAAATTCATTGCAACTTTGCAAAGAATATAGTTTGCTAGCATTTTACAGTGCAAAGCGACAAGCACTCACCAAATCTTTCTAGGCGAGGATCTTTCAACAGTTGACTTGCTTGCACCACACCAACACCGTGCCACGCATCGTATCGTATACACTGTTATCTGAAATAAGAAAGGTGCCACATCCTACCTTTCCACAGGTGCTAAACCCGTTTTTCGGGTGCTTAGGGGGTGCTGAACCTCTAAACAGCAGTTTTTGGGGCATTTTTGATTATTTTCTGTTCAGAAAACTATGAGGTATATTCTAAATCGGTTTGCGGTAT
>NW_026267170.1:1457783-1462224 GCF_000697945.3 Frankliniella occidentalis | reverse complement strand
GTAAACATACAAGCATACATGAGACTTCCAATTGCCTCTCTGTAGCGTTCAACACCAATAACAGATTTACCCGATACATTTTGACTAGGATGAATTTCTAATGGAGTCTTAGTTGGATTTACGTTAAGCAACATTTTGAAGTCATCTAGAACTTTATGCACATAATTCTCTTGGCTTAAAAACATGCCATGCTTATTGCGAGTTATTTTGATACCCAGAAAATAGTTAGCTTCCCCCAAATCTCTCATTTTAAATTCTCCCATGAATTTAGCCTTGAAATAATTTAAAGTATTAATATTATTGCAAGCCATTAGAAAATCATCCACATACAACAATAGATACACAACACACTCATCATCAACTCTCCTCACATAAATACATCTATCAGCCTGACATTGCTTGAACCCCAACCTTACAACAAAATCACTAAACCTCTTGTTCCACTCCATCGGGGCCTGCTTGAGTCCATACAGGGTTTTCTTTAATTTACAAACTGAATTTGGATCTACTGCAAGTCCCTCTGGGGGATACATATAAATTTCTTCTTTAAGAATTCCATTAAGAAAAGCATTTTTGACATCAAGTTGACAAGTGAATAAATTATCTTTGTTAATTAAACACAGAAAAACTCTCACTGAAGCAAGCCGAGCAACTGGAGCATAAGTCTCCGTATAATCTATCCCTTCCTTTTGTGAGCAACCTTTAACTACAAGTCTAGCCTTATATCTGGTAACATTTCCATCTCCATCATGTTTTACAGTGAACACCTACTTACTTCTAATTGGTACCTTGGAGTACGGTAGAGGGACAAGTTCCCATGTGCTGTTCTCTGTAAGGGAGTTGAGTTCCTCCTGGACTGCTGCCTGCCATCGCTCCTTATCCACTCTCAGGTTGATTTCTTCAAAACTAGCCGGAACGTCACAATGCTTTCCTTGTTCCATGGCGCTCAAAATAAAATCTCCACTGGTCATTCTGCTCTCTGCTCTCTATTTGCTACTATCTGGAACAGTCAGTTCAGAAACAAAATAAGCAATTTTAGCCAATTCTACATAATCCTCTAAATGCCTTGGTCTTATTGGTATCCTGGTGCTCCTCCTTGGTCCTGCAGCTTCACTGTCCTCCTCGAAGTCCTCAAATGCGATTGGTAGGTCTCGGTTCCTGTTTGGCTCATTTGGCTCATCCCCTCCTGAAATTGAGCCTTCAACATCATTTTCCTGTAACTGATCATTTTCATTAGTTTCATCATTTTCATTTTGTTCAATCATATTATCCCTGAAAATCCAATTGTCAAAGTCATCATATTTAAATTTAGTTTCATTGAAAATAACATTCCTAGATCTAATTACTTTCCCTTCAGTTATAGACCACAGTCTATAACCATTATCACAGTAACCAAGCATAATACATTTCTTACTTCTAGAACCGACCTTAGTACTCTCCCTATCCACAGGCTCGATGAAAGCATAAGCCAGACATCCAAAGACTCTCAGCTTGGAGAGGTCAGGCTTCTTACCATACCATAGTTCTGCTGGTGTCCTGTCTACTGCTTTTGTCGGGGACCTGTTTAACAGATACGCTGAAGTCATTACTGCTTCATACCAGAAGCTTTTGCGGAGGTTGCTGCCACTCAGCATACAGCGAGCTCTGTCAAACAAAGTACGATTAATTCTTTCAGCAACACCATTATTTTCAGGCGTATGAGGCATTGTCAACTCATACTCTATCCCTTTAGATTCAAAGAATGCCTCAAAGTCCTTATTAATGTACTCTCCTCCATTATCACACCTGAATTTAGATATTTTATAGGGAAAGCGACTAGTGACTCTAGCCTCATAAATTTTAAAATACTTTAATGCTTCAGACTTCTTTCTGAGACCAAACACTACACAGAAATGAGTAAAGTCATCTGTTAAAGTCATTACATATTCTATCCCATCATAAGATGCAGGTTTGGATGGCCCACTGAGATCAGAGTGAATGCGTTCCAGAGGCCTGGATGCACGCTCCCTTGTGCCTGTAAAAGGTTCCCTCGCTTGTTTACCTTCCAAGCATGGTTCGCACACACCTGAGTTTACCTCGTCTGGTTTGGACATTTCCATGCCTGTCACCAAATTTGGTAGCCTTTTCAGGTACTGCTTACCCAAATGACCCATTCGTTTGTGCCAGATATCCTCACTATGAGCAACCATTAAAGACTCATCTGCCTCCATGTCGACAGTGACTCCTAATTCATAAAGATTTCTTACTGTTCTTTGAGCAACTGCAACATTAGAGCCATTATTAGAAACAATGCACTCATCCTTGCCAAAAGTGACTGTATTACCAGAGTTAGTTAGTTTAGAGATCGACAAAAGATTGTGAGCAAGATTATGAACAATTAGTACTTCTATTGCAAGATCTCTCGTGACTCCTTCAGTAGTTACTTTGCATTTAAGTACAGCCTTTTGATAGGCATGTAGAAATAATTCTGATTTAGCAACTTGAATTTTAATAGGGTTAGATAACCTCTTCACATTAACTACCGGCACATCCGAACGGACCATATGGTTAGACGCCCCAGAATCGAGGAAAAACTTTACCATCATCTCTGCCATACCAACCATGTACACTGAGTCCCTTTGATGAAGGGCAGTGTCAGCAGACACCGTGTCCTCTGCAGCCATAAACAAACTTCCCAAAGTATCGTCTCCAGACACAAACGTGTCTTCTCCTACCGTGGGATTTGTTGTCATCTCGATGGCAGACGATGCATGATGGCCACCACGGCCCCCTCGATAGCCACCGCGTCCTCCGCGGCTGGAGTACCCCCAGCTGCCACGGCCTCCTCCACGGCCGCCGCGGGGAGCAGACGACGAAGGGGTTGTTGTTGTTGATGATGATGGCTGCTGATCAGCTGTTGATGCTCCACGACCCCGTCCTGAACCTCTGAAGCCTCTGAAGTCTCCACGACCCCGGAAAGCTCCACCTCCTGGTTTCCGACAGTGGACGTAAACGTGTCCAAACAGTCCACAGTTGTTGCAGGACAGATTGGAGTCATAGTACGGATGAGGGCGGGCGCCTGGCCGACGGCGTCCTCTGCTGTGATGGCTAGAGAAGGCCGCCACAACTGATGGTGATGATTTAGAAGAGCCTGACACAGGCTTCTTCTGGCGTGAATCTTCAAACTCCTCGACCTTCGATTTAGCACTTGACAGTGTCAGAATTGATCTATCCAACATCTGAAGGCCAGATCGAACAGTCTCATAAGAGTCGGGGAGTGACTTCATAAATCTCATCAGGACGGTGGAGTCACTGCAGGATTCGCCAGCCATTGCTAGGTCACCCTTCAATTTATCAAACCGCACGCAGAATTGTTCAAAACTCTCCTCGTGTGGTTTGTACTTGATGGAGTGAAACCTCTCCATAAGATTCATGGCATGAAATAGGGAAACCTTCCCATACCTCTCAGCCAGGCTTGACCACATGGCCAAAGCAGTCTCCTTGTCCACAATTAATGAGAGTATGTCGTCACTCACCCGACAATTAATAATGTCCATCACAATCAGGTCGTTCTTCTTCACTTCACTCCTGCTCTCTTCTTCGAGCAGCTGCATCTCTTCTTCCATCTTCTATTTCTACGTCGTTGATCTCTTCCACAAGAGCATCCCGACCCCGTACAATGTGGTCAATAAAACCCTTGGCCCTTAGATGTGACATGGTACGGTCTTTCCAAATAGAGTAATTTGGACCAGTGAGAATGCTATTGGTTGGTACCCTGAGTACTTGTTCAACTTCCATTTTTGATACTTGTTGTATTCCCTCAGGTAACAACGCACGAATGCAGTAAAGTATCAGCTAATATTTGCCGTTATCCCAGCGGGTAACGACGCACGAATGCAGTAAATAGATTGTCAATGTCCCTCAGGCAATGACGCTCGAAAGCAAGTCTTATAATTGTCAATATCCCAGCGGGTACTGACGCACGAATGCAAGACTAATAATTGTTGTTATCCCAGCGGGTAACAACGCTCGAAAGCAGTAAATTGTCAATATCCCAGCGGGTATTGACGCTCGAAAGCAACCTAACCTCACTCAGGCAGAAACACAAACACACGTGTTTAGGCCTAAGTATCCACACGCGTAAGGAGTGGATTGGAAGTGAACAAGTAAGCAGAGTACAACCCTAAAATATGTCACACAACGTGAGCATAGACAATAAGAGACCGTAACCACGAACACGCAAAAGAGCACTCGACGCGAAACTACACGATAGCGCGGAACACACACGTGTGTTTTACACGCACGCGAAAAACCACTTGATTTAAATCTCAGTAGAAACTTAGCAAAGTATTCCTGGGCCCATGACCTGTTGTAATTTACAGCCAGGAAAGGGGTGTTTGAGGAATAATTAACCAAGGGTTCAACTTCAGTATGTTCGAATGTATTATCAGAATAGTAGCAC
>NW_026267170.1:1449756-1457733 GCF_000697945.3 Frankliniella occidentalis | reverse complement strand
GGCGTACATCTACCTTGTCTTAATTGTAACTCACCAAAGTAGAGCACCCTGGGCGAAAATTTCGTCCGTTTGGCTTTATCTCTCACCGTTGAGACGCCAGAGGGAGTTTTTCTCACAAAAGTGGCCCAAAAATAAATATTTTGTTTCAGAAAATATTCGATGGTCCTCAAAGGGGTAAATCGTGAAAGAAGAACCCTCTGGGCTAGAATGTCGTCCGTTTGGCTTTCACTGTTTACTTACAAAAGGGAATTTTTCTTACTGAAATAACCAAAACAGAATCTTTTTCATTTTTTTTCAGGAGTACACTTTTGTCTATGCCGTCGGTTCTAAATTTTCTTCTAAGCAGAAGAGTGGGCTTATTTTATGGTGGCACATCATTAATTGAGTACGCGTACTCTTTTGATTCTGAGGAAGTATCCTAAAAAAATCCCAGGAATTTCCCTCATCTTTAGAGATCTCAAATTCTAATGTGGTTTCTCCTCAGATGTGAGAGAGTTCATCGAGGAATTCATCAATGTTTTCCCAGTTTCCTTTTGATTTTCTTTCCCACTGTAAAATCACTTGTATCTACGTTACGACATTGCAGGTTGCCCATAGCGTATCGCGTTACGATACGACGTTGGACAAAAGAGAAACGCGTTAAGATATCGATACACAAATCGTAGTGGTATCGTCGTTACGGTAAGTTATTGTTAACAACCCTTCTTGTAAGCTGTGGGGAATAACGGCTTTGTATTTCAAAGCGCTTGTCCCTGTTGCAAAGCATGCACGGCTCGACGGTGCTGGTGAAACCACGCAACTCCGCGGGGCCTCTGTCAAAGCACGACAGCGGACAGACGCTGGCGAAACGACGCAAAGTTCTTAGGCGCTGGTGAAACCACGTATCGATGTTTGTCGAAAATTTTGAGATAACTGTAAATACTGAAAGACGTAAACGTCCTCTTCCAACGTTTGGTCTCAAAAATTGCCCCAAAAGTCGAGTTGCGTGGTCTCAGCAGCGCCTAAGAACTGTGCAAGGTTTCGCAAGCGCCGAACCAGTGTGCGTGCTTTGACGGAGGCTCCGTGGAGTTGCGTGGTTTCGCTAGCGCCGTCTAGCCGTGCGTGCTTTGTAATAGGGACAAACGAAAGGAAATGCTTTGTATATGTGTAGAATTACAAAGCAGTCAAATGCCTCATAGCTTACAAACTCATTTCTTTTAAGGGATTTAACAGTGTGAGGCAAACTACTCTGACAATGTATGATTCCACATGAGCATGAGAAAAAATATGTGAATGCAGGGGACAATAATTAGGTGGTTCAAAGAGTGCCACCCCTCTCCACTACCCGACACACAGCAAGCCCTACTGGGCTCGCACGGTGAATGTCAGCAAAAAGATGACAGAACAACAAGTATAAAAATGAAAAATGAAATAAAACTATGCGTGTGGCTCGGCGCGCGCACAAAATAAATGAGAAAAAAAAGGTACTTGAAACGCGTGAGCCGTGCTCAGCAATTAGAACTGCGAGCAGTAAATGTGGATGTTTGTTTTTCATGTTGCGGCAAAACACGGCGCCCCGCGCTCTGCCCTGTAGTTCATTAAAGCACCGCTCCGCGTCCCCGACGACCTGGCTCGACTCGGGTCGGCGTGTACTGTAAGCACCCGCTGTGTGCGGGATGGAATGAACTCGTTCGAGTCCCTGTGTGTGACCTCTCCTCTCCCCATTTGCCTTTCTGTCGGCCAATGTATGGGCCGATGGTCGCAAGAAGCTCAGCGACGAGCCGCACGGAAACAAAAGTTTAGTTGCAGTGACTAATATGCTTCGTTGTATAGCAGCCAACGAACGTGTAAGCTATTTCCCAGTCGGTAATTAGACGTCTGAAGACGTGTCTATAATACATCTCAAAAATCTCTATGCTGTTTTTTTGGTCAAATAAAGGTGATTCCTGGACCTCTTGAATGGCAATGAATGTCAATGAATGTTTATCTAAATAGATGTCTTTAAGTAGATCACTTTTATACAGTCCTAGATGTTGATCGCTGTTTGGCGGGTCAGCCTACCCAGGTGCCGCAGAAGGTCAGCGCCAGCTGTCAAAGTTTACCGTCAGATGGTGGGTAGGGGACCGATAGATTTTGTTTTTGAGTGTGTTGAGTCGTTTCGGTTCATTCCGAGGGAGAGAGATCTCAGTTTTATTTGGCCTCTTCTAGAAGTCAGAGGCAGATCAGTCGTCGGATTCATTCCGGACCGAAATCCTGAAGAGTAAAGAGTTAACAGCGTCGGACAAAGTTTGATCATTTTTTCTTTAAATTAGCAGTAAACAATGTATTCTTTTGAACAAGGATGCCATGAAGACTATGAAAATAAATATGGGCACAATCATGTGAGTATTTTTTCTTTTCATGATGAGCAGGTTACATTACTTTGGTTTTGGAATTGCCAAAATGTGAAGTTAATAACAGACTGTTGCAGGAACTGGAGGCATATAAAAAGCGTGTTACAGTGCTTGAGGAGCAGCTGCAACACAGCAAATGGCATAATGCTGTGTATCGAACAGCTTTGCGAGCTGTTGAAGGTGGTCTTGCTGCTACCGAGCACCAGCTCACTAGAGCACGTCTGGAAAAAGCCGCTCTGTATGGAGTGTGAAAAGGATGCCTTACTCGTAAAGTTGAATGAAAAGCAAAAAGTAATTGAAAATTATGAAAACAATCAAAGAAGTTCCTCCCCAATTCTATGCTCTAGTTCTAAAAAGATAATATGACAGCCATGTGAGAATAATCCATTAACTCTCATTTATATAAGTACCTAAATTGATTTTGATTTTGTTACAGAGACGCCATCGATCACGTTAGCAGTTGCATATAGTTAAGTGCTACCACCCCTGTCGTTGATAATGAAGAGTTATGATGAAGATTTTATTCGATGGTTACTAACAGTGTAGTTAATTTAAGGAAGTTATAACGATGAAGCTTATGCATCGGTTCAAAATACAGAATAGAAATTTTATATATTAGTTTGAGATTGTACTCTAACAGCATTGTTAATTTTAAAGAAAGTTACAATAATCTTGTAGAGCATGAGTTAGTTCAAATACAGAATAAATGTTGAACACTTCTAACCCCTAATAATTACTATCCTATGAAACGGTAATTATCAAGGAACTGTTGCAACAAATTTGCGATCTGATTTGAAAAATAGGTAAATCATGAGCCTTGTTTGAAAGTCAAAGTGGATGAAGAAGAAATTGAAGGAATGCAGAATGCAGCATAGATTTCATACTGTAGTTGTACAAAACTAAGTCTTAAACTGTTGTTTGGCCTATCGACCCAATGAATTGGCTGAATTCAAACGAAAGTGCTGTGCGGGGGAGGGGTTGGGGTAGGGCAGTGGCAGGAGTCTACTTCGGCGCCGGCTCGGCTCGGAACGGTTTCGGTTTGGCTCGGCACGGCTCGCTCCGCTCCCGCCCTCTACTCGGAGGCGCCGCCGGCCGGATTGGAAGCAGAAGCACGAGGCTATATCTTTAGCGTTGCTCGAGCGGGCGAGCGAGCGAGCGGCAGCGGGAAGGTAAGTGAACAAGTTAAAGCTTTATTGAGGGGAAAATGATTGACCCGGGTATTTTTTCGAATGGAAGAAGAACAAAGCATTGTTATTTTGTAAAAATATCGATGCTTTTTGAGAAGCTTTGAAAATGTACATTTACGTGAGGCAGGTTGAGGACACTTCTTTGGCTAAATGTCGCGGTGCCCCTGCCGTTATTAAAGATTAACAATCCTTTTACTTCCATTCTCTTTTCAAAATAATGTGTGGGTTCACTCATTTTGCCCTTAAAATACTGTTAATTCGCTCACTTACCCTCCCGCTGCCGCTCGCTCGCCCGCTCGACCAACGCTAAAGAGATAGCCTCACACATGGTCCTGAGCTCGCGATCAGCTGATCCCTGTCAAATCTTGCCTTTGCGGTAAGTTTGTGTGCTGGTTGTGATATGCTGTTGGTTCTCTTTTAACTTTCAGTACTCTTTTTCAGCTCTCTGGTATTGCTCTCCAAATATCATCACGATGGGTGATAAGGGTGAGTGTTTGGGCTCGTTTATAACATCTAAATGCCTCTGCATCTGCCTGTCAATGTTTCCTGATTTGTGGGGTGTTTTTAGTCTTCAGTGAAATGAAACATAATTAGAAGAACTGGATCAATAGTATTCCTACGGGAAATTCTACGTTTAGTGCTTGGTTATGGAGGGCCCTCCGGCCCTAAGCGTAAATGTAGTGGGAGACCTAGAAAGTCAGGGGGTGTCAATGGTCGCACCAAGAGACGTCGTGTTAATGAACATGCACTAGAGGTTCTTTCTGAATGGTGCTCTACTCCTAGATTTGACGAAACTAATGAAGTTGAACAGCATCTTGGGGTTAGCGATCTTACTGGCCATGTGGTAGGCTCTCATGAGGACAACGATTTGGCTTCTGCTGACCTAGGCTCCCATAAGTCTATTCTCTCTGATGTTGATCAGGGTGCTTCAGAAATTCAACAAGAAACAGTCGGGGCTGCTTGTAACAGTTCTTTGGCCCTTGAGATTTTAGAACATTTTGATTGCGAGATATGTATAACTTGCAATTGCTTGGAATGCTCTATATATGTACTCACAATGATGCCGGTCACTGCGTAGGTACACTGTGCGAAATGTTTACATAATGACAGTGATTCTCATGAAGAAGATACTGATAGCGATAATGAGCCAGTTCTTTCAGCAGGGGAATTGTGCACGTTAGTTGTGAAAAGAGATCTCGTGAAGGTAGATATGGACCATAAACTTACTCGTGACAGCATATCTGCTCTTTTAGTTTTCTTAATCAAACACTCAGTGGCTAAGATACCGAAGTGTGCTCAAACTTGATTAAACCCCCCCCCCCCCCCTCACTAGCCATTCGCAGTGTTCCTCCAGGGCGGCACAGGCATCATGGTATAACTAATCACATCAATGCTTATTTGACTATGCACAACTGTGATGAAGTTACTCTTGATAGAAGTTTGGATGGTGTCCCTATTTTCAAGTCTTCCCCTGTGCATCTGTATCCTTTAACTGGCTCTTTTGACCAGTCACAAGAAGTCTTTATAGTTGAATTGTATGAGGGTCCCAAAGCACCTGCTGATAATAGACGTGTATTTAAAAGACTTCGTAGAAGAAATGGTTCCGTTGTGTCACAATGGTGTTCAGTTCAAGGAAGACTGTCAATATTAAGATAAGAAAGTGTGTCTGTGATGCTCTAGCCAAAAGCTTGCTGTTGAAGATCATCGGTCCCACTGGCTACTGTTCTTGTATCAAATGTGTTGTTGAAGGGGAGCATCTGAACAATAGTGTTGTAATTTACAGCCAGGAAAGGGGTGTTTGAGGAATAATTAACCAAGGGTTCAACTTCAGTATGTTCGAATGTATTATCAGAATAGTAGCACAAGTAAACAACACGTCCACACGGTACAACAGCTGGAGAGCGAGAGAGAGTGGAAACCGGATACAAAGAGCTGGAGCTACAGCAGCGCGCTTAAGTGGTCACTACCCAAACTACAATAAGGGGCGACATAGTTTCAATAGAGTCCGATAGATGGCAGCAGTCCTCAGGAGAGTGTATAGTTATGTACAAGGAAATTGTGTATTCCAACACCCCTCCTCAATTTCATAGTACATACAAGTTTTACAGGTATCAACAGATATAGATCATACAGAAATAGGTTGCATCCTCACAAATATAAAACTATACAAAAGAAAGATAAATAATATACAATTTATTAACAGTCTATCATTCCTAAGTTTTCTCGGTGCTTCTCGAATACCTCAGTTGAGAGTCCCTTCGTCATTATATCGGCTTTCTGCTCTTGCGTCGGGAGATACTGAACATTGATAATATTTTTGAAATGCAAGTCTTTAACAAAGTTATACTTCACATCAATATGCTTAAGGCGTTTACAGTCCCAATTTTTAAGATAAGAAATAGTAGAAGTATTGTCCTCATAGACAGGGATGCTTTTAGTAAACTTAATACCTAGTTCAGATAGCAATTGTTTTAACCACAATAATTCAGCAACCCCCGTCGCTAAAGCTATATACTCTGCCTCAGTTGTCGATGTTGCCACACAGGTTTGCTTTCTGGTTCCCCACATGACTGGATCACCAAACATTTCAATAACGTAACCTGACACTGATTTTCTATCTACAGCATTAGCATAATCAGCATCCGCATACAAAACTAATGGAACATATGACTTTCCCTTATACAAGAGACCCAACTTCTGAGTGCCATTTAAATACCTAAATATCCTTTTAACACCCTTCCATTGAACCTCAGTGGCATTTATCTGAAATTGACTATAGAAATTAACGGCAGTGCAAATGTCTGGCCTTGTAAACATACAAGCATACATGAGACTTCCAATTGCCTCTCTGTAGCGTTCAACACCAATAACAGATTTACCCGATACATTTTGACTAGGATGAATTTCTAATGGAGTCTTAGTTGGATTTACGTTAAGCAACATTTTGAAGTCATCTAGAACTTTATGCACATAATTCTCTTGGCTTAAAAACATGCCATGCTTATTGCGAGTTATTTTGATACCCAGAAAATAGTTAGCTTCCCCCAAATCTCTCATTTTAAATTCTCCCATGAATTTAGCCTTGAAATAATTTAAAGTATTAATATTATTGCAAGCCATTAGAAAATCATCCACATACAACAATAGATACACAACACACTCATCATCAACTCTCCTCACATAAATACATCTATCAGCCTGACATTGCTTGAACCCCAACCTTACAACAAAATCACTAAACCTCTTGTTCCACTCCATCGGGGCCTGCTTGAGTCCATACAGGGTTTTCTTTAATTTACAAACTGAATTTGGATCTACTGCAAGTCCCTCTGGGGGATACATATAAATTTCTTCTTTAAGAATTCCATTAAGAAAAGCATTTTTGACATCAAGTTGACAAGTGAATAAATTATCTTTGTTAATTAAACACAGAAAAACTCTCACTGAAGCAAGCCGAGCAACTGGAGCATAAGTCTCCGTATAATCTATCCCTTCCTTTTGTGAGCAACCTTTAACTACAAGTCTAGCCTTATATCTGGTAACATTTCCATCTCCATCATGTTTTACAGTGAACACCTACTTACTTCTAATTGGTACCTTGGAGTACGGTAGAGGGACAAGTTCCCATGTGCTGTTCTCTGTAAGGGAGTTGAGTTCCTCCTGGACTGCTGCCTGCCATCGCTCCTTATCCACTCTCAGGTTGATTTCTTCAAAACTAGCCGGAACGTCACAATGCTTTCCTTGTTCCATGGCGCTCAAAATAAAATCTCCACTGGTCATTCTGCTCTCTGCTCTCTATTTGCTACTATCTGGAACAGTCAGTTCAGAAACAAAATAAGCAATTTTAGCCAATTCTACATAATCCTCTAAATGCCTTGGTCTTATTGGTATCCTGGTGCTCCTCCTTGGTCCTGCAGCTTCACTGTCCTCCTCGAAGTCCTCAAATGCGATTGGTAGGTCTCGGTTCCCGTTTGACTCATTTGGCTCATCCCCTCCTGAAATTGAGCCTTCAACATCATTTTCCTGTAACTGATCATTTTCATTAGTTTCATCATTTTCATTTTGTTCAATCATATTATCCCTGAAAATCCAATTGTCAAAGTCATCATATTTAAATTTAGTTTCATTGAAAATAACATTCCTAGATCTAATTACTTTCCCTTCAGTTATAGACCACAGTCTATAACCATTATCACAGTAACCAAGCATAATACATTTCTTACTTCTAGAACCGACCTTAGTACTCTCCCTATCCACAGGCTCGATGAAAGCATAAGCCAGACATCCAAAGACTCTCAGCTTGGAGAGGTCAGGCTTCTTACCATACCATAGTTCTGCTGGTGTCCTGTCTACTGCTTTTGTCGGGGACCTGTTTAACAGATACGCTGAAGTCATTACTGCTTCATACCAGAAGCTTT
>NW_026267170.1:1436804-1446873 GCF_000697945.3 Frankliniella occidentalis | reverse complement strand
AGAATAGTAGCACAAGTAAACAACACGTCCACACGGTACAACAGCTGGAGAGCGAGAGAGAGTGGAAACCGGATACAAAGAGCTGGAGCTACAGCAGCGCGCTTAAGTGGTCACTACCCAAACTACAATAAGGGGCGACATAGTTTCAATAGAGTCCGATAGATGGCAGCAGTCCTCAGGAGAGTGTATAGTTATGTACAAGGAAATTGTGTATTCCAACAAATAGAGTGTCTTACCGAGCTCCAGAATGTGAATTGAGAACTGACCTTAGTTTCCAACAACAGTTACAAAAGAAACATCATGTGGGAGAATCTATCATAGAATTGCTTCCAGGTTTCAAACCAGTGTCTGCCATTAGATTACTTACACCTTGTCCTACTTAGAATTGTAAGGAAAACTTTACTTATGCATTAAGAGCCCTTGAGAAAAGGTTAAATTAAAACTAAATTAGTGTTCAATTACGTGATAATTTGCTGGTAATTTGAGACTGTTAAATTAACATGTCATTAAGTCCGTAATGTAATTACTCAGTAATTTAAATTCATTTAAAACTAATTTATGTTCAATTACTCAGTAATTGAATTTTGGTGGTTTCATTTAATGTTAATGGATGGTAGTTAATTACAATTTAATGAGAAAAAAAGCCAAATTTGGGGAATCGAACCCGCGACTTTCGATACAAAGAAGACTACTTGTACACCGTTCCCTGCCCATCATCAGTGTTAGACATTTACTTTGCGTGGGAAGTTGCTTCAAAGCTGAAAGTTAGGCTTGTTGCAGATGTTGAGAGCAAATGTCTTTGTATTCCTTTTGAAAGGGGCTTTGCAATTATTCCCTTGCTTCATAGGTATTTTTAGTTGGCAAGCAAGATGGTGGATGGTGTCTATAAATTATACCAAATGACTTACTGAATGTTTTCCTTCTGTTGCAGCTAAGTTTTACATTGTGGACTTTGCTGATGGGTCTCAGATTCTGCCATATAACTGGCTTAGAGACGAAGGCTGCAAGTGCCTCTGGCCACCATGGGCTCAACCATCGAGCCAGTTAGACAAACGGGTTCAGACCTTCACATTACCTACTAAGGATTGGATTTTATTTGATGTGGAGAGAATTCGTGCGTTTGGAGGTAAGCTTAGTATCCATTTTCAGAAGCCATCAAAAGAAACACATTTTTTATAGTTGAGTTTTACAGTTTCCTAATTTTGACTTCTTTTCTAGGTGATTTTAAGAAAGTCCGTGCAAAGTTAAAAGAAATTGACAAAGCAACGGCAACAGATTTAAACTCTGGCTCGGATCAGGGGAAGCATAGGAAGCGGAGGAAAAGGACAAAATAGTACGCACGTCTTTTAAACTACGAAACTGATTCTGAAAGTGAGAATCGCCTTTCAGGGGTTCCACAATTCCTTCCTGCACCCTCTACGAAGCCTGCCTCACTTACTTCAAGAAATCATGTAAGGCTATTCTCATGTTTTGATAGCTTCTCATTAAAAAGAGGTCAGTCTAATTTTATGTATTTGCTTTCTAGCTCTCTGGTGGCCAGGGACCAAAATCATTCAAGACTACAAGCCCACCAAAAAGGCCTGACAACAAGGTATTACTTTCTGGTCTAATGTGTTTCTCACAGACTATTTAACTTTACTTTATTTTTTCAGGTGTCTGGTACATCCAAACCGTTTGGTCTCATCGACAATCAATCAGATCAAAATCAACCTAAATCTCCACTTGCATCAAGCAAATCATGTAAGGCTATTCTTATGTCTTGATGTCTTGTCATTAAGAAGTCAGTCTAATTTTATTTATTTGTTGTTTAGCTCTCTGGTGGCTCTGAGGAACAAAGTACATCCAACAATAAGGTACTGGTATTCACTTTCTGGGGTAATGTGTTTCTGACAGACTTTCAATTTGCTTTATATTTTCAGGTTCATACTAAATCTAAAACCTTTTGGCCTCATTGACAATCAAAAGGAACCTAAATCTTCACATGTCAAAAAGGAATTATCCTACTGGAGTAGTGTGTTTCCTGACAAACTTTAATTTTACTTTATTTTTTCAGGTTTCCTGGTGCTCAGTTTGATGACTTGTCTACTATATCTGTCAACTTTGAAAATCTCAATCGGCGCGGCAAGGTAGCATCTACAAGTACACCAATTAAGGCTAATTTACTTGAGTCAAGTTTGATACAAAATGGCGCCTCTTTCCTTCATCTGAAGAAGCCAGCTTCTCCATGCCCTAATAGTTCTAATCTACTTAAGTTGGATTCAGCAGTGAAGAAACCTTCCACTTCACCTGCTTCTTCTCCTTGCCCTAAAAAGAAGGCATTAGAATTGGCTGATTCTATGGGAGAGAGAGGAGTTCATTTTCAGATTTCTATGTCTATGCCTTAATTGTTTCTGATGTTTAAACCTTTGCAAAATTTAGGGCGTATGTCATCACTGGGTTATCTTACTTGAGAAGTAGGGCATTTGAACTGAAAGCAACTCGACTGGCAGTGGCAGGAGGAGTTGATGATGAGGTTTTGAGAGGGCTGCCAACGCTTGGCAAGAATGTTTTCCTTAAATTTGACAAGCACCTTGACGATAAGGCTTATGCGTCAGATGTGGTTGGTACTTAACTTTGCTGAGAGTACATAGTTTTTACTCATTCATCTAGTTAAAATCATTGCTTTTTATTTTTCAGAAGAAGGAATTTTTGCGCCTTAGCGACCATGACCTTGGGGACTATGTTCGAAAGGTTCTAAGCCGTGTTCTGCTTGATGACCTTGCCAAAGAATATAGTTATAACGGGGCTAAAGGAAAAGATGTATTTTAAAATTTAAATTTCAACAGACTTCTTTTCAGTGAGTATTTAATCTGCATAAACCAAGTGGACTTGTGAGTGGATTTTATTAAACCCTATTCTTATTTATTTTTGTCTTGCAAAAGTAATACGTTTATCAAAGCAGTTCTCTCACACTCCAGACAAGCTCTTTATTATTGAAATTAGAAATTGGCTGAAACTGGCTAAACAAAGATCTGAAGCCAAGGCAATTACTGGAGCAAAGAGGGCTTGGTAAGTCTATCATTCATTTACTTTCATTGACTTTCTGTAAATTAGTCCACAAAATTAATTTGCACCCTTGCTTTCTTTCTTTTCTTTAGCAATTCTCAAGAAGATTATTTTGAGATCAACAAACGCAAAAGGTGAGGTCTCAACTGTCTTAAATTTAAAGTTTTGTTTTCTAATCAAGGAAATTTTTTAACATCCATTAAGAAGGAATACCAGATGTTTAACTTACGTATATTTCTTTGTATTTTTTGCCAGGATAATTATCTCATCCTCCCAGATGAATGAAGAAGATGAAGATGACGTTCTAGCTCTTGATTCATCACAATCTTCTCGTGATGACTCCTCCAAGGAGTACTCCAAAGACGAAGCCTCTGGTTCGGAGAGAGGCGAATTTTAATTTCTTAAATGATCAACCAAAAGTACCCGGTGTTTTAAAAGTATGTTTTAGGTTTGGCTTTCTTTGCTGCCTTTCTTTTTAAAAAGGCAGTGAATGATGGCATGTGTTCAATCTTCTCATCTGGGAAAGTGCAATTTTGTTTAAAGTTGTTTTTCAAAAAGTTTTCATTGATCCTTCGTTATTCAGGGTAAATATTGGAAATTTTCATAGATGATATTGAGTATCATTAATCTGTATAGTTCAGAGTTTAAACAGAAGTGTTATATTGTGAATTGAGTGTATAGATAACAAAATGGAGTTGATAATTAAAAAATAAAATACATGACTTCATATGTTCCTTATTGTTCAGATCAGCCGAGTTCCCATTGCCGCCTGGCTGCTAGGCAACATGCAGCACGCTCATGTATACAGTACACGATCTCGCCTGTCGGTTGGCGCTCGTAGGGTACCGATATTCACCTGAAAATGTACATATCTACGATTTTGATGTCTTATAGACGTCTACCAAGTGGCCATAATTGACATCTTAGAGACGTCTAAGATATACGTCTAGGAGTCTATGTGTGGATGTATAATGGACGTTTTTAAGACGTCTAATTTCCGACTGGGACGTCCAATTCGACAAACGCGTGTATTATGCAAACTAAAGTACATAAGCTGGATCGACCTCTGGGCACTAAAGTAAGAATAAAATAGTTAGAATGTTATCTTTTGCCTTTTAGGCCACAGCTTTTTTTTTATTGTCAACAATCTTGGCGGCGCGGGAAACATTTGTTCGAAATCCAAGGTGGCTGTGATAGGTGTTGAACCCTCGACCGTTGGGACTGCAGGCGAGCTCGAAGCCACTGAGCTACGCCAGCGCGATGACGATGGGGACACTCTCAGACCTGTACTGATTTATTTATTAGTAGCTTGTGAAGGTTTTTATGCAGCAGGATTACTGACTAATTTCTTACTTATTCTGTATATTGTTGTAAGTAGCTCACTGATAAAAGAAAACAAATTCAGTAATTAAAAATGAAATTACATCGTATTACTGACGAAAACAGTTGGCAGTAGATTGTAAAGATTTTCTAAGCAGGAATACTGACGAGAAGTGAAAAAAATCAGTTACGGGATGAGAGTGGAGAAACGGAACCAGTCCGATGCCCGCGTCACCAATCTTCACGCGTTAGTTCACGTAGGTTTGGTAATACATTTGCTCGGGCAGCCAAGATTGTAAGGTACTGTAAACAAACCCTGATTAGTCCGAGTAACCCGGAGTAACCATCAAAAATGGTCTGTGTTAACCAAGTGTTGGCTAACTCCACTATTGCAATTTTTTTGGAGACCCGTGAGATTCGTTGACGAACGCGTGTCAGCTACGTAGACAAATAAAGATACGCCCGAGCAGCTACGTCTAATTAGCTATCTCAGGACAACGGATCTTATTTCTCGCATCTGAAATTCTCTCCAACTCATCAAACAGTTTAGATAAAAGAACTGAAAATTTAGTTGGCTGATGCAACAAACACGTAAGCTCTCTAACTGTATTTAGTTGTTAACTAAAGCAGTTTTTTCCGTGCGGCCAGAGTTCTGCATGGCTCCTCACTCTCACAGGACATTCGCAGAACATGAACGACCCATACTCAGGGTCCCGGTAATCTATACTTCAAGTGGTGCAGGTCGAGACGAGGGCTTAACTGAGGAGGTCCTCGGGTCGCGGCGGGACCGGCGGCGGACTATGCGGACTCGCAGGTTGGAGGGGACGAGGTCATATGATCCGCGCGGCACGGGGAAGCGGTCCCGGTGCTCCTGCGGCAGAGCCCACCTGCAAAGGACGGGCCTTCGGGGCTGCAAGGGGGCGAGAAGAGAGGGGCCAGGTCAAAGCAACAAGGTCACGTAATTAGATGAGGACGTAAATGGGAAAATCAGAGGATCGCTCGCTTGTGGGCCAGTGTAATGCTGAGAGTGGTTTAAAAAGCACCGTGTCTTGACTTAAGTTTTACTTTTAATGGCATTAATATTCGTTTACAAGCACATAAAATATGAACTATTAAAATCATACTGAGATCGTTCGGGACTACTCTTACAATGTTGCCACAAATACAACAAGAACATCGATAACACAAAACACAAATCAAACTCTTTGTACTTCTTCCTCAGGTGCCGTGCCGTTAGGCGTGCCTGGTTCGCTCCAGTTCGCGCAGCGCTTCGAGCAGCCGGTCCATCTCGGCCCGGTAGAAGCACAGGTCCCTGTTCTTGTTGAGGAGGCGCACGGACGCCGAGCAGCACGAGTCTTGCCCGTCCTGTTGAGCCCGGCCCTGTCGCTGCTGCAGCAGGTCCCGGACGATGGCCTGCAGCTTGCGCTCCCGTGCCTCGTGCCGTGCCTCCAGATCCATCACTTGTTCCTGCAGTGCCACTAAACGCTGCGCCTCCTGTGGGTTTATCGTATTCGTACTGATTACTATTCACAGCATTTTTATTCTACATAATGAAAACAATCATTCGAGGTGCAAGCTGGCCTATTTAGTGAACGCTTGTACGATTTGGGGCGGTTCCCAGGTTTTTCCATATCTTGCCATTTTTTAATTCGAGGATGATGGATGATTTGAGGTAAAATATGGGCACACACTGTAAAATGGTTACGAACTAAATGCTTTAAAGCGTTACAAAAAATGTTCATTCTTTGTATTGCAAAGAAATTGTTGGCATTACAAAGCAAATGAAGTATTTCGGTAAAGTTGAAATGCAGAAGAATGCAGGAACGAGAAAAAAGAAGTCACCATGTTAAAGTGATTTTCGTCTACTTCTTACCCACATCCTTCTGCATTTCAGCTTTACAGGAATGCTTTATTGTTCGTAAGGCCAGAAAGGTTCTTACGAACAATCGGTTTGCATTACGAAGTATTTGTTCGTAAGCTTACGAAGAAGCAGTTCGTAATACAACGCTTCCACTGTGAAAAAAATTAGGTAGGTTTACGGGAAAATTTTCCTTGACGCAAGTTGTAAATTAACAATTTGTAATCGTAAAAATACATGGAGTATGTATCGAATTCATATCCCTTGGCGAGTAAAAAATGTGTTGTCGTAAATTTACAACTTAAATTATAATTCGAGTTTACAAATATTTTGTAAACTTTCGACAATATTTTTCACAGTGTTCAAAGTCCTTCGCAACCCTGAAAGTTTCTTACAAAGAACTGCTCTTCGTAACGTACAAAGGATTTGGAACCTTTGTAATGCAAACAATTCCTTTGTATTGCGAAAGGGTCGAGGATAATGTGCAGATAGAAGGAACATACGCACGCCCTTAGAGTGAATAGTTATATGATACAGTGAATAGCCGGTTAAAATAGCTCATATGGCCTACACTGTTAAAAAATTATCGTGATTTTTCAAAATTTTCTCTGGTTACTTTTCTATGACGAAAACTTCGTTTTTAACAAATTAGGATGCATCGTTACTTTACAAATTGCTTAGTGAAATCCAAACCTCTAACTAAAGAGAATTAAAATTGTCCATATTTTACATCGTTAGAATTTTTTTTTTTTTTTTTTTTGGAAAATCGTCAAATCACGAAAATTGTTCACAGTGTTTTTGGCGGATCACGCTTGAGCTCGCGCTTCGATCTGGCATAAATATCCGAAGTTTCCGCGTTTTGCTATCATTAATGCGTAGTGTAGGTGTGCGTTATATTATATGGCGCTATACTCACGGGTGAGGCAGCCTCCTTGAGCCGGGTCACCTGCTTGTTGAGGCTGATGACGCTCTTCTCCAGTTGGTCGCGCTCCCGTTTCAGCAGAGCCACCTCGTCGCCCCCATGCTCTGAGCTGAAACCACAACACGGCACAGGGCACACGCCCAACGTCAGGGCGCGGGTGACACGCCTGCGCCCACTCAGCAGCACACCGTGCCACGCCGCACTCCACGACAGAGGAGGCCCAGACGGGAGCGCCTGCAGCCGCAGGGTAGGCAATGCGCCCGACAGCAACGCGCGACAGGGCCCCGCCGGCCTACCTCCCGGGCGCTATGGCGCTGCAATGCCTCGCAAATTGCGAAGGATTTTGATCCTTTTCTCGATCCTTTCGTAACTAAAAAAACCTATGAGTTCTGCAGTTCTTAGTGACGAAACTTTTTACACTGATAAACTAACCGTTCAACTGCTCAACACTTGTAAGTGTGCAACTGCAAGTTGAATACTCGCAAGTGTGCAACTCCACGGCCGTACACCTGCAAGTGTTCAGCTTGGAAGGTGTGCACTTTCAAGTGTGCAACTCCTCGGTTGAATAAGTACTTCCTTGGACTGAACGCATACTGCAGAAAGTGCTCATCCGAGGAGTTGCACACATGCAAGTATTTAACTTGCAGTTTCACAGAGGGGTAGATAACTCCTGAATTAGGTGTACAAAATTTATGAATTGGATTTGAATTGGCCTGAATTGAATTTGAATTGAACAGAATTGGTTGAATTTGTTTGAATTGATTTGAATTATTGCGACCTTATCTTACTGAATTAGCGTGAATTGACTTAAATTGAATGTAAATTGTCTTGAACTGGACTGAATTGCTTGAGTTACTTTTGATTTGGTTTGAATTGTTTTGGATTGTATTGAATTAAATTGAATTGGTTTGAAGTAGTGTGAATTGGGGAGAATTAGGGGTGTACACTTAGCCGGGGAGTTATCCACCCCTCGGTTTTAACACTTACAAGTGTTTAGCAGTTGAACATTCAGTTTATCAGTGTAGACTGTCTCTACCTGGGTTAGGCGATTCCCGCCCCCTCCTCACCGTCTTTCAGTTACCACCAGGCTTTTTGAAGTTGCAGCTGCAGAACTATTCAGTTCGTTACTTACAGCTACAGGACAAAGTTTTTGCCACTTACAATTGAAGATTGGTTCTAGACTTCGACTTAATTTCAGAGTTCATAGAAGGGCATAGTTTAAAACAAATAAAAGTCAGCCGTGACAAACTCACTGCTTGAGCTGCTCCTTGAGGTGCGCGATGACCAGTTGCTGGGTGTAGAGCTGCCCCTGGAGCTCCGCCACTCGGCCCTCGCAGCTGCGGTCCGTCAGCCGCTCGTTGACGCGCTCGCACACGATGCTCTCCAGCTCCTCTTCGTGCTTCGCCTGCAGTCGCGTCAGCTGGAGGCAGAGAAAGAGTGTGAAAGAAAGAGAGAGAGAGAGAGAGAGAGAGAGAGAGAGAGAGAGAGAGAGAGAGAGAGAGAGATCAAAAGAATGGAGCAACAGTGTCTTGTTCGCACCCATCCCGCTTTCTACCTCGCGCCACTCTCCTCTCTTGTTGCTACGGTTCCTACAATAAATCTCCTTTATTTCCTTAGTACATTTATACTTCACTTCCTTTTCTCGCTCTGAACTTATCTTTCCGTGAATACCCTCCGAGGCCCGAGAGGGTTTTCACTAGCGCGTAATACACTGGACACCTATTACTCGTAATGCAATACCTAAAATTAGGGATATATGCTTTAAAATGGTAGAATTTCCATTTCAAAGCCTGTTTATTACCAGCGCAATACATCATAATACACGTAATACAGGTCGGCCGCTCCGACCGTAGTTATGAAAAGGTAGTTGCCTGCTTGCAGACGGAGCGGGGATGTGGGAGGGGATAGGATAGGTAGGTGCAGGCAGGCTAGTCTACCTTTTTAAAACTACGGGGCAGAGCCGCCACCTATGTATGTAATACACTATACACGAAAACTCTGAGCGAAAACCCCCTCGCCGAGACCTAACCTAGACCTTCCACTTCCCCCACCCCTTACGTCTCCTTCACGGCCTCAACCATCGTCGCATTGCTTGCCCGTCACCCTACCAAAACATCCCTCATCGTCTGCCCCACCCACCCGTCGTCTCCCCGACTCACCCCACTTCATCGTCCACTCCACCCCACCCCTCCTCTCGGCCGCCAGACCCACTTTTAGCCCCCCTCACTTCGTTATTTGCAATTCCCGCACTGCACCCTCGCTCCCGGACCAAACCCACTCCCCTCACCACAACACAACAACTCGGAACGGGGCGGGTAGGGGCAGGGTGGGCCGAGAGAGCATGGCGTCGCGGCCTCTCCCGCATGGCCCCCTCCGACAGCCCCATCCCCGCTCCCACCACCCTCGCCCACCCCTCACACCACCACCACCACCACCACCACCACCACCACCGAGTCACCATCACGACCAGAGGGGGCGCCACGCCACCAGCCGCAAAAGTAAATCATAAAGAATAAAACGGAAAGAAAACAATCACGGCGCCTGAAGAAAAACAAGTGCAAGATTCCGACCAACCCTCCCCATTTTAATACACGGCAGCCGGAGAAATAAGCGGATCGAGCTGGATGATAGTCCATCGCTAAAACAGAAAAGTCAGCGAGATATCGAATTGCATAAATTATTTGAGAGGGGAATTTAAAAGTGCGAAATGAAATTAGCGTAGATAGTTCACAATAACATTTTGACCAGGACTGCTTGCAAATGATTTAAATTGTCGAGTTAGCTTGCGAACATTGAGACAACTATAACACGTGGAGCAAACAGCAGAACTAAAGTTGCCTCGGGGCAATATAAGATAACAAACCTCAGCACTTCAAAAATTCGTAATTTAGTTCCCGGAAAGGGGTGGTGAGGATTGGGGGGAA
>NW_026267170.1:1424422-1436754 GCF_000697945.3 Frankliniella occidentalis | reverse complement strand
GGGGGCGGGCAGGGGGTTGTGGTCTGGTAGGTTCGTACTCACGTCATTGACGCGCTTGGCGTGTAGGCTGAGCAGGTCCTCCTGCAGGCGCTGCACGTCCCGCCGCAGCCCCCGGTTCTCCGCCTCCGTGTCCGGGTCGGGGGCGGCGGCGGGCGGCGCGGCGGGGGCGGCCGTCTTGCGACCGAGGGGCGGCGCCTCGTTCAGCAGCCGCTGCCGCTCCTGCTGCAGCCGCCGGTTGGTGGCGCGCGCGTCGGACAGCTCCCTGTTTAGTTTGGCCATCTCCTTTTCCCTGGAAGCAGCAATGAAGAAGCACGGTGAGGTAGCCTAGGGGCGGTCCGTCTGGCCCGGTCAGGAGCAAAATGAAACGACGCTGCGGCGGTAGAGTCGGAAGTCGGCGTGAAGTAAAAAGGGAAAGAGGGGGGATGTTATATATAATATCCAGTGCGCTGCTTTCGCGGTCTTTAACGAGCGGTTCTCAGCGACCAAGCAGGAAGCTGGGGGTAAGCGTTTAACACAGATCAGCACAAAGGACCCGCACGGGAAAAAAAAGTTCGAGATTGATTTGCATTCAGTGACTGCACTAGGTTCGTTTCAAATCTAATTCGGTTCGGCAGCGGCTAGGACCCTGCCAAGGTACATATAAGATTCACACACAGGTCAGATAGAATGCAGTTTCAAGTTGCTCAGGCACATTCCGGACAGTTCTCGGACATAGTTAGGTCTGGTCATAATTAGGATTCAAACACTTCTTGTGCGGTAACAGAACCGAGGGGTGCCCAACTAGGTCTAAACGTATGTACACCAACCGCGCCCAAAAAGAAGGAAGCCCAGGAAGCCCATAGGAAACCCGCATTTTTGTGCACCGGCAGACTAAAGTAGGACACCCTTCGAACCGGACAGGCCGCTAACAGTTTAGACAGATAAGTGTCTGGCTATAGTCTGGGGGCCAGAAATAGGGTGGAGGGCAACGGGAGTATTCAAAGTGGTAGTATATGAGCACCATCAGACCTCCCGGACAGCCTTCAGACATGCGTCGTATTGGCGAGAAAAAAGCCCGCCTGCACACAGAGTAGAACCCCGGACCGCCCCGGACTCGGGATCAGCGCTGCTCGCCTTGCCAACTGAGGCATGCGGGAGGACACGGGACAGGGGGGTTCGCCCGCTCACGGGCCGCCGGCAATCGCAACGAAATAGTTGCTCCGGGAAACATCCTCCCCGTTGTCGTTGTCGTGCACTGAAATTGCAATGACAAACTGTACTCACTTTGTCTGCAGTTCATGCTGCAGGCCGCGGATGGTGGCGAGCAGGTGCGTTTCCGGGCGCGGCGGTTGTGCGGGTCTGTTCTGCTGGTGCGGCATGACCTGTATCTCTCCCGAGCCGGGCGGCCCGGGTGGCGCCGCCGCGGAGGGTGTGAGGGCCGGCGTGGACTCCCCGACGGACTGGCTGCGGCGCGGCCGGCGCTGCCTCGTTGGCGCAGCTGCGGCTGCCCTCTCCCGACGCGGCTGCAGGTGCTGCTCGTCGCGCTGCGGCTGCTCGTCGGCAAGGTGCTGCTCCCCAGCCAGGGACTCTCCGGCCTCGCTGCTGGCCGAGCTAGGCACAAGGCTAGCCGCCAGGCTAGCAGGCAGGCTGGCCGGCAACGCCACGCGGTCCCGGAGCTCGGACACCTCCTGGCGCGCGGCCGCAAGCTGCTGCTCCAAGCTTGAAACCAGGTCCTCGTACTTGGCCTGCATGGACAGCAAAGGCACGTTTTGTGACTTCAATACGTAGTATTTCGCCTCACGCATTACACAATCGCAGACAGGTATGTCGTTTCCTCATTCAATTAAATAGTTTCGAGAACCATTTGATTGGACAATATTGGCAATCGCGAATACGTTTCACAGGGTGCACTTGTTGTCCAGCGCAGTCTTTACCTTAACGGCTTGGAGGTGCGCCTGCATCTTGGACACGCCCGCGTGCCGTTCCTGCAGCTGCTCCTCCGCACCTTGCAGGTGTTCCTGCAGCTGGCGCTCGGCCGACCGCCTCTCTGTCAGCTGTTTTTGCAGCTGCTGCACTTGCTGTTCCCGCTGCAGCTCCAGTGCTTGGAGCTGCTCCTGCAGCTTGCGCTCATCCACTCGCCGGAAGTCGAGCTCCTTCTGCAGCTGGTCGATGCGTTCCTGCAGCTGGCGCTCTCTTGCCGACGAGGAGCAGGGCAGGTCGCTCGAGGACTGCTGCTGCAGGTGCTGGTGCCGCTTGCGCACTATTGTCTCCAGCTCACGCACCTGCCGCTCCAGGTCCTGAGCCCGAGCCTGCGCACGCTCCCGCTCCACCGCCACCTCCTTCTCTAGCTGCGGTCGGATTTCTTTCTCCAGCGAAAGGCGGAGACTGCTCTCAAGTTCAGAGCGGAGCTGTTGAGCCACGGCATCCTACGTCAAAGAAAAACAATGATAATAATAAGCCGTGGAACACAAAACTTTTCTTGTGCTACTAAGAAACCAACTCGTTCTTTAAATAAACTATCATCCATATAATGGTACACCCAGAGAAATGTTTGTTAGGACTGCGCCTCTAATGCAAGGATCTCGCATAGGTTAGGCTTGTTTTTTCGGCAAGCATATTACAGCCAAACGAAGCATTTACAGATGGCCTCTCACAATTGAACCTTGATTTAAACATTGCCGAGGCTCGTATATCACATTTGGGAAAGACACATCGTTAAATGGTAACTCGTCTTTCCAGGGGTCCGTAAACGTATGACTTAACTTAACTGCCTTTAACGTTATTTTAAGAGTTAGAGTTGTAGCTTATAACTTTTATTGTAGTCATTTGGAAATAAGTTAGTTCGACTTATCTAACTTTTTCCAACAGTATGTACGGTACGGCTAATAATATCGGACATATTTCAAAATCGATAGCTTTAACTTTTAGTTCGAAATGTGTTTTGTTACGTTGAGTAACTAACATTCGTTCGTGTTATAATAAGTTACGGAGCCCTGCGTCTTTCCCCATTTGCCGAGTTCCCAAAAACTTGGTACATCCTCCGTGGGCCCCTGGACGACTACAGAGGCACCGCGCTGAAAAACTGGTTGCGCACCGGTTGGGTTTCGAACCCGAGCCGTCCCCGGCTTGCCATCCGGCCGCCAGGCAGACCACTGAACTACGAAGACGTGTGCCGAACACGGTGCCCTCTGTAGGGCCAGTCGGGCGAGCGTTGGTCTCGTTCTCGTTCCCCCCCCCCCCCCCGGTTAGATGGACTTGGGCAAATGGAACGGTTATTGTTTCGAATCACATATCTGTGCCGTAATTTGAGCTCCGCGTTTCATTTCAAAGTCTACAATACTCATAGTCATCACTGTGAAAAATAGTAGGAAGACTTAGAGGAAAATTTTATTCGACGCAAGTTGTAAAATTACAATTGGTAATCGTAAAAATGCATGAAGATTATATCGACTTAAAATCCTTTGGCGAGTAAACCCCCTACTACCAGCTAAGGGTATTACACCTTAATGCCAGGTGGACCTGGACCCGTTGAGGAAACGAAGCTCAAATTACGGAACAGACACGCACTCTCAGACATGTACTGTCAGTTCAGTTACTAAAGAATTCTCTCCAGCAGGAGTTACTGATCAATAAGTCAATTATTCTGTATAGTTTCGTTTTATAGATATACTAACAAAATGTAGAATAATTGTCACAGTAATGTAAGAAGGAATGCATATAACTGACAAAAACCGTCTGTGTAACTATTTCTGCGGCCAAAAGGAGGAACAGGGTGTTCTCCCCAACATAATGTGGATGATGCGTTTAGTAAAGAACGAGAAAAATCGACCTTGAGTGTGACTGACTAGGAGAGAAAGCAAGTTTGGCATGCGGCTGCGGATTCGTCGACATTTGTGTGTGTTTCGCAGACGCTTCTTAACATATTTTAGAAGTAAATTTAAATCAAAATTATAGAATTGAAAACGAACAAGCTGGTTCCAATCAACAGCCATTAAACGAAGAACGCTTGGCACAAAAAACTTGTCTCTCTTTTTATCCTTCTTACAGTGTACTTCATCATTCAGCCTCTAGTTAGGACGGAGCTAGGCCAATCCATTAGTGTCAGCGACACTGTTATCGGCAACGCCTTTTTTCGCGGCAGTAAAAAGTCTGTCGTCTCGGAGAAGCATCACGATAGCGGTTTGTGTGAAGGCACCTCGTCTTGGTTACTCTCCTCTCCGTCTTGGTTAGATCTCCTCCATAGCATATATAGGAAATACCATGGAACGACTAACAAGATCAAACACACACTAAAATTTCAATGGTGACAAAATTACCTGTTTAGCTTTAGAATCGTCCTCGCCCTGTCGTAGGGTCTCCTGTCAAAACAGATACACGAAAAAATGAATCAGCCACTTATAACGAGATGTCTCGTCCCGCTATCATTGGCGATATCCCACCATCCACGCGACATATCAGAAAGGTCAAGGTTCTCCACCCAAAGTAGAGCTGGAAAAGAAACTGTGTTAACAGAACACAACAGCAAACATTTATTGCGGGCAAAGAAAAAATAGGGAGAAGGAAAAGAGACGCGAAAGGGGGACAGATTGGTAGGGGGGGGGGTAATATCGTGGAGGTTTGTTTCGCTACATCTAGAGTGTGTGAATGGCAGATGTCATATTTATAATCGAGTAGTAAGAAAAGGGCAGAGTGTTGTTCAATAAATAGCACACATTTGGTCTTAATAATACTTTTATTCAGTCAGTGCGATCTGAAACAAAACAAGTAATATGCCATACGATCAAAATGTATTTATGTACAATTGACACACAGGACAAAAATATTATTTTTTTGAGATCGGGTTATTTACGCCAAAAATCGCACACATGTTTAAAACAAAAATAAAATAAAAACAATAGTCAAATTAAATGTTTTTATCAAACTACGCAATAACTATAACTTAAGAACTAGGAGGCAGTCTTTGGCGTGCGTGGCCCTCAAGCCTCAATGCACAGTCGGCGCGGGCTCCTAGATTTGACTCGCGCATACTATTCTGCCTTTTAAAAAAGATAATTATAATATAGAAAGGCACTCGAAATTCGTCGGAGATTCGTTTGCTTGCAGCAACACGTCCCCGGATCGGTGGAAGCGCGCGGCTCCGGGAATCTTCGCAGAAGATAGAGTGCTCCCGATACCATTCGACTCTTCGTAAAGTACAGGTAGTCGAGGTTTAGAGCTGGGCCACCTCCTGCGCCAGTGTGCGCACGGCCGCCAGGACCTCCTTGCCGGAGCTCAGGATGTGGCTAGAGGGGAGCACGAAACCGTGACGGCCCGTGTCCCGCAGCTCCACGGTAAAGGCGTATTTGAGCCCCGCCTGGCCCTTGGCCCAGTCGTCGGATCCACCTGAGGGGGAAAAAAAAGAAAAGTCAATTTTCACCGAAAATCCCTTGGTGTATGATGGATGCCCCATACCCCTAACGTGGCGTGGCTCACTCGACGGCACCTCCGAGCCTACAAGTTTTGGGTTCCTAGGTGGTCGACAAAGTCGCCGGACATGACAGCTTGGGTCAGACTCCTTACTAGACACAGACACACTCTAGATAACCGGGGATCTCCATGGTCATAGTAGACCGAACGCTCGATGGGCCAAAGGAGGAGATTGAACTCAATAGTCCTGTTTCTGGTACCGGAGACTTCGTTGCCCACCTGCTAAACACCCTGGCAATGCTAACTCAACGAAAAATGTTTCACTTTCGTCGACGATATCCCCGCAATGGTTAGAGTGATTCTTACAAATATGCAAAATGCTTGCAAAGAATAGGTTCGCATTGCAAACCACCTTCTTTGCAGCTTGCAAAGAATTTTAATGCATTACGAACAAGCTCTTCGCAAGCCTGCAAACAATTTTTCTGCAATGTTAGCACTTTGTTTGCAAGAAATGTGACAGCTCGAAATGTCTTTCTTTGCAATACGAACTAATTCTTTTTTTTTATTTATTTTTGTGAAAAAAATAGTTCATACAGATGTATTTAAAAATGCGAAAGCGAACCACGCACACAGAAATCAGTAAGCTATGAATAAAAAATTTCATAAGCTTACTGAGTGTAGTACCGAAACTAACAAACTTCAGACCACGCCCTGTTATACACTCGGGATTTACAGCAGAACAATTTTCGTCCTTTGTATTGCACAGAAATTATTTGCTTGCAAATCGATTATTGTTTGTAAGGCTAGGAAGGTTCTTACGAACAATCGGTTTGCATTACGAACTATGTGCTCGAAAGCTTACGAACAATTAGTTCGTAATGTTAGTTCGTAAGCTTGCGAACATTAGCTCGCAATACAACGCTTCAAAATCCTTCGTAAACTACGAAGGTTTTGATTTGCACTACGCACCAACTGTTCGTAAGCAATTTACCGAGGGGGTATTCACTACCATAAAACTTGTACAGAGTACTCGGTATTACATCGAAATACGTTGTATTACCGGGTATTACGCCGGTATTACAAGCAAAATTTTGCCATTTTATAGCATATTTTGTTATTTTTCGGTATTACATTACAAGTAATACCGCGCAATACCCAGGTGAGGTGTACAGGTTATTACTGGAGTGAATACCCCCTCGCAATTTACAGTACTGCAACTCCTTTTCTGATTCCTCTGAACTCTTTGCCAACTTTCTGTGTAACAGGGGTCTTGTCCAGCAGTGATTATTCCCATCACCCCGAAAAGCCCGTTCTTGGAACAAGAAAATGTTCTTGTGGTGACGCAAATTCACATGCCTCAACGCAAATGTTCTTGCTGACTGCAAGAACATTGCATTGAGACTAGTTTATTTTCTCGCTTCAAGAAACTGTTTTTTCGGGTGTAGTTTCAAACTTCAGGCCAGGCCGACAGCAGCAGCCTTTCTCTCATGCCTAGACCTTGCTGTAGACCTTCAGCGAAAAATTTTTGGAACGCAAGAGAAACACCCTGGTGCGCTCCCCTCCCCCACCCTACCCCCCTCTCCTCTCGTCCTGATAGTGTAGCTTTTGACGCGCCGCCACGACTCACAAAGTTTCCGTGTTTTACGTGACGTGGCTGACGTCCGTCATGCGGGTGGAAGCTGGGTGGAAGCGTCCTCCCATCCACGCCTTTCTCAGCGCTCACATGGCGCATGGCGCGTCCAAACGCACTCCTAAAAGGTTCCCTGTAAGGGCAGCGCATCTGACCGCATCTAACTTCCCAGGCTGACTCCAGGCTGAAGGAACACCTCCAGCACCGCCTCCAGGCACGCCTACCTGGAAGGGCCCAGCTCCAGCCACCCTCGCTTGGTCCTCGGCCCTCTCCCCATCAAAGTAACTCACTTATCGCCCAGGGTGGCGCGGCGGGGCGGGGCGCGCTCAAACAACCTCCCCTCACGACAAACCCGCAACAGCAGCAATCCCATTGCCTCATTGGCCGCAGCCTGCGGTGGGGTGGGGTGGGGTGGGGTCGGCCTGTTGCGCCCGCTGTCAAATTAATTGCTCGGCCGGAATAAACGTCACCAGCTCCTGTGGAGACGTGATGCTGGCGCCGGCCTGGCACGGGCCACGGGGCACGGCACGCCGCTGTTGTGTCGCGTTTGGTTTAATTTCCGTACCCATTATAAAGCGATAACGAGGGGAGAATAGGGAAAAATAGAGTTCCCCCCCACAACACAGTCACAAAGCCTCGCTCGAACCCCAGCCAGCTGGTGACGCGCTCCCATGGAGTCGATGATGATAGAACGTGGGATTTATCCACCAAGTCGAGGCGGACCGTCGATTTGACATGGAGTGCCAAACGGAGCTGGTGGACACGAGGGTAGTAAGTATTGCATCAGTCCACCATCCCCGGTGCCACAACGTGAGGCGAAGGAACGGATGCCCTCTTCACCCTCGTATCCAAAAAGATACCTCCTGTTCCTGACGGAGTTCACGTGGAGATAAGTCGTAGATGGGCGCCGTGCGGTTAGCTGGGCGCATTCACTACTTATCCCCGCGTGGTTTCCAGTTCTATTTGGGACTCGATGTCGAGTCGGCGGATAAAGCCCTCGGTTTATCATCAACACCTCAATGTGACAAAGCACCAGGCCGGTACACTTCGAAAAACAAAAGGTGCTAAGTCGGGCCTTTCCAAGGAGATTTTCAGTCCGGTATAAAGTCAGTGAAAAGCTAAAGGTGCTAAAAATTGGTTTCTGTGACAGTGTTTTGTAAAGGCGGCAAGTCTTTGGTGTCTTTTAAGGGGGGGGGGCTAACACCTTCGTTTTCCAGCGCAAACCCACCCGCCATGCCGGGCTGGCTTTGAGGGGCGCTAAGAGTAGTTGAGAGAAGACCGCTCAAGATCTCACCGGACGCAGGGTAGAGCAGCGCGGCGGAGGAGCCCACGGTGTAGCTGAGCCCGCTGGACGCGCGCATGGCGTTGGCCATCTTGGTGCCGACGCGCTGCAGGTCCTGGTGGTCCGGCGGCACGAAGCGGTCGTAGCCCCACGGGTACAGGACGTACTGGCCGTAGCTGTGGAAGCTGAGGTACGACTTGAGGCTCGCCTTGCGCGCCAGCACGAAGCTCTGGATGGCGCTAGTCTCCGGCTCCGAGAAGGGAGCCGAGCCGCGGTAGATCTCCTGGCAGGGCTGCGGGCCCGCGCCCTTGCCGCCCCACTTGTAGCCGAAGTTGCGATTCAGGTCGATGCCGTCGCAGCCGCCCCCTGCGAGGTCAAGGTCGTGGGCGGTGAGCACAGAGCATAGCGCCCCGCTGGCCGCGCGCAGCGGCGCATCCCCCACAGCGTCGCTACTCACCCCTGCGGCGGTTCTTCCTCCACATTCGGTCCCCGGCGTGGGAGAACTCGTACCCGTCGGGGTTGGCCAGCGGCAGGACGTACAGGTCCACGGCGTCGACCCAGGCACTGTGCGCGTCCCGGTTCTCGACGAGTTCGTTGATCATGTAGGAGACGGAGGCGGATGTGATCCACTCACGCGCGTGAATGCCTGCGAAGAAGGGGGCGCCGCGAATGAGACACTTGTCGACGCACAAGACTCGGGTCTAGCCAGAGGCTGTGGTGACACTCACCGCCGTCTACCCACATGGCGGGGCTGCCGGGCTTGCCCTTGATGTGCAGCACCTTGAGCGGCCTGCCCTCCACCGAGTTGCCGATGACCAGGGTCTCGCACACGGACGGGTACGTCTTGGCCAGGTAGTCCAGCCAGCCGTGCATGTCGGCGGCGCGGTGGTAGTGCTGCCAGGTCATGCGGTGGCCTGCGGAGGAAAGAGCGCGTCATAGGAGGAGGGGCCTAACTTCATCAGCGCGTTCGGGGCAACCGCTATACTGCCGCGCCGCCGTACATCGCAAACTCCATTTATGTGGTTTTGCAGTCATCGAAAGTTTGAGGGCGAGCTGCTGCGGTGCGGTTGCGACTCGCGCCCCTTCGCTTCCCTTCTTCTAACCAGCGCCGCCTCAGTGCGCCGGGCCCGGGCCGCCGCACACCGCAGCAAACAGGCAGCACACGTTACCCGCTTTGTTTACCTACCCTCGAGAAAGCAAACCAACCCTGTCCCATCCCCCGCTCTCCACACACACACACACACACACACACACACACACACACACAAACAGACAGAGACAGACAGAAAGACGCGCCCCAATAGGCTGCACAAGGTTTCCCGATACCAACGTTATGCTGAATACACAATAGGGCACTCGCAAACTTCGTATCCTCAGTGTTCCATTCAGCTGCATACGGCGTGGAGAGCATTTGTAGGGGCTGTTGGCATCCGGAGGGAAACCAGGCCTGCACACGGCGGCGCGCGGCGACGTGACAACCCGGCCCGCTCTATACTAATGCGAGAGTAGAAGCTGACTAAACATCAGTTCTCTTTACTGTTTGTTTATTTTTTTTCTTTCGTGATTTTCTTGTTTTTACTCTGATAATGTATGATCTGCTAAGAAAAGCACCTACCCTTCCTGCCGGTGAGCTCCAGCTCGTCGTCGGACAGGGCTGGGTTCTCGTCCAGGATGGCGCGCTGCATGTCCGGGATGACGACAGTGTAGGCGAGCTTGTTGTCGGCGAGGAGTTTGCTGACGTGGGGTTGGTTCTCCGAGTTCACCATCAGGTCCCACACGGTCGCGTTGCTGTACCATATTTGGGCCACTGCGTCCATACGCAAAGATATATGAAATATCAGACAGGGAACAATGACAAGCAGCAGAAAAAAAAGGAATTTTCTACATAATTTGACGAAATGAAAGCAATAAAGCAACACAGGCCAGGATGACACCATCTAGAACCCTTTTTTGATTCTTAAGGTCCGTTTTATGGCTAGTTTCATGGCTTTTATATACAACGTTACACGGGTCTCTCATTGAAGACACACGCACCTCCGTCATCCTCCACCCGCTGCAGGTTGGCGACGTCGCCCTCTGAGACTTGCACTCTCCAGAGCTGCGCGCCCTCGTACGACTTGACGGCCGGGGCCTCGGCCTTGGCCTCGGCCTTGTCCTCGGCCGTGGCGTTGTCGGCGGCCCTCCTCCAGCGGCGGCGCTGCAGCCGCAGGTCGCGCTCCCTCTCGACCCGCTGCTGCTCGCGCTCGCGCTCTTGCTGGCGCCGGTGCTGCTCGCGCTCCCGCCGGTTCTGCTCGTGCTCGCGCTCGCGGTCCGTGCGCTCGCGGTCGCGGCGCGTCTGGTCGCGCAGCTGCTCCCGCTGGCGGCGCAGGTCCTCCGTCTCGCCCTCCCGGTCGCGCTCGAGCTCGTCGCGCAGCTGCTGCCGCTCGTCGATGCCCTGGTCCTGCAGCGTCTGCCGGTGCAGCTGGCGGTCCGACTGCTCCACCTGGCGCTCCTGCAGCAGGTCGTCGCGCAGCCGCTGGTGGTCGTTGAGGCGCTCGTCGCGCTGCCACTGGTGGTCGTCCTGCTGGCGCTCGCGGTGCAGCTGCAGGTCCGACTGCAGGAAGTGCCGCTCCAGCATCAGGTCGTCGTGCAGGCGCTGGCGCTCCTCCAGGCCGCGCTGCTGCGCCCGCAGCCGCTCGTCCTGCCGCTCCTGCCACTCGCGCAGCCGGTCCACGTCGTCCTGGCCCCAGGGCGAGCACGAGCACGCGCCCAGCACGGCCAGCACGAGCGCCGAGCGCACGAGCGCGCGCGACAACCACCCTCGGCCGGCGGCCATGGTGCACTACAGGCCGCACCCGGGTGCCGGCGAGCTTTTATGCCCTCGCACAGCCCGCGCCGGACCGGTCCCACGCCGCCTGCCCGCCGGTCACTCCGCCGCGCCACGCCGCGCCGCGCCAACGCCGGCAAAAGGGACGGGGAGCTTGGCTTGGCCTTGGTGACACCCACCAGCAGGGACGACTCCGCTACTGCGACCTTGGTTCAATCGAAGGACGTTGGGCTCCATCACCCGTACACGTGGGCCCTTGAGCGGTGATGGGGACGGCGTTGAGGGCCGGTCCTGTCGAAGGGCCCCGTGTGTTGACTTTGGTCAGGGAAGTGCCGTTCCGAGACGGTGCGGTGTGGCGTGGCGTGGTCACGCCGCCCGGTTCTCTCTTCTTCTCATTAATTTGCAGGACTTACGCCCCGCGGCGCTGAGCCCGCCACACCAGCCGGACCAGACAGCCCGGCGGCTCGGCCTGTCCCCCCGGCGACCCCTCCCCTCCTGCAATAACCATCCGAGTGACAAACTGTTATTACGAATATACTTACGTTTCGACAACAGGTTCCTCTTCGTTGTGCCGGCTAGAGGGCGGGGTAGCGGGTACGGCGAGGCCCCTGGTAACAAACACCAGCACGGCCAAGAAGAACGCAATGGTGGCCATAAGCCGGTCGCGCTGGACCAGGGCCCATCCCGCAAAATAACATGCAAAAAAGGGCGGAAAATTTTCGTCCGGCGACGTCCAGCTCGTGCTGGGGTCGAGACGACCGCCAGCCCGCAGCACCGGCGGCTGCGAGACAGTTTGTAAGAACCGGCGTCAAACGGCAAGAATAATAAACGACTTGCAGGTTGGGAAGTCGGGCCACGGAAAAGAAGGGAGAAACTCTCGCAAAAAGGAACATTGGCGCGTTGGTGGTTCTGCGCTGGCACTATGTGTATGTTTAAACGGAACGCCTTGGACCCTCCAGGAGGTCGCGTTTGCTCCGCGTTTGCTTTAGGTCTAGAGACACAGACTCCTCAGGCGGGTATACTGCGAAGTAGAACTACACCACTCCCAACCCCCTTTCAGAGTACCAGCAGAATGCTCCTCCTCGCCGTCAGAAGAGGGGGTGGGGGAAGGGGGACAATCACAAATAATACTGTGGGCTTTGACACACTGTCATTGTTCCCTCTGTTCTCTGCTAGTATTCTCTCTGCCAGTGTTCTCTCTACCAGTATTATCTCCGTCTCTCTCTCTC
>NW_026267170.1:1423137-1424214 GCF_000697945.3 Frankliniella occidentalis | reverse complement strand
CACACACACACACACACTTCCCAATCCCTGCAAAACGGACTGCTGATGGTATGATGCTGGTCAGCTAGAGGCTGGACCACCGGCAGGCAACTGGTTCCCAGTAAGCTCCCCCCCCCCTTCCCCTCCTCATCTGGATTCGTGCCAAAACATGACAGTGATAACACGGGATCGTATCGAAGCAGATCACAGCCCGTCCCGTCCCGCCCCATCACTGCCCCACATGAATAAAGCCAACTGAGTCGGGCTGGGCAGATCAGAGCCGTGAGTGTGGCGGAAAGGAAAACATTTCTATATCCCCCACCGCCCCGCTACTCCATTCCAAATCTGCAGCTTCAACCACAGTTATAATGGATGGCGGCAGCTACACTCCAGACTTTTTACTACAAAATTTTCTTAGCATCTTCTAAGGTTTTGTGCTATCGTCTATTATCATTGTATTCTACAACCCTACAAGTAAAATAAATCGTTTATCATTACTGGGGACAGGTTTAGTAATACTGAAGCATTTCTTGATAGTATAAACAGCACAAAACGTTAGTAGTTACCAAGCAAATCATCTCGTAATTAGTTAAGAGTCACACATCCATCCGCTTAATGTGTGCATAGAATAGGTAGGGGACTGTCTAAAAACACAATAATTTTGAGCTTAGGACTAACTTGTTCTTTAAGTTAAATCATCACCCTCATTGTGATTGGGCTATTCAAAATACGCGTCCGTCATTCGCCAATACAGAATTGCCAAGTTCAGCCAACAATGCAAAGCCTCAAAGCGCCTGATAGGTAGGCAACAACTTTCCTCCGGTGCTTGCGTGTACTGTGGGGTGGCCTACCTTGAGTCTCGCAGGTGTCGATGAGCTTTCTTGATTTGTCGAATGATCGAATGAATCTGAGAAATGGATTCTACACGATCCCCAAGAAGAACGAGTGCACTCTAAATGTAAAGGAACTCTTTTTGTTCCATAAACTAGCAACATGTCTGTGCCCACAGCCGTGGACAAGAGGTCAATCAATTAAACTGACATTCTACACACAAATAGTGCCTTGAGACAAAATGCCTTTATTTTTTGTCTTTCTGAA
>NW_026267170.1:1420699-1422307 GCF_000697945.3 Frankliniella occidentalis | reverse complement strand
GGAGTTACTAGAGTTCCCCGCGCAGCCTCCAGTTGCGCTTGTTTTCTAGCACGCTCTGACTTGCGCTTGTTGTATCCGTTGTCGGGAATTGCGCTTGTTATTTTCGGAGCCAACGACAACGAAACTATACACTCTAAAATTTTTACAAGAAAATTTGCCGAGTACCCACTAAAAAATTGTGCTGTTGTTATCGAGAAGATTTTCACTGGTACAGTTCCTAGAACCGTTGTTGTTATTCTAGGAAAACGTTTAAGTTACACTAGGAAATTTCTTTTAGTAATGCTAGCTCTTAGAAATAAGCTAACTGGAAAAACAAAGGTAGGAATCAACGCCCTTCTTTGGCTGTTTGATGACTTTAGTCACTCTAAAGAGGTACTAAACGATTTGCACCTCTGAAAAGGCACTAAAATACCCCAAAGGTGTTCAATTTTAGTGCATATGCTGCTGGACACTGGTTCCTTTCTAGAGGCAATACAATTTAGCACCTTTAAAAGGCACTAAGTCCTACTTTTTTCCCGCGAGTAATAATATCGATTGAACGGACGTGCTGACGTGCGCCCCTTCCCAAAGACTGTACGTGGGCCAAATGGTTTCCACCGGCCTTGTTGACAAATGAGAAACAAATAATTACAAATTTAAAAATTGTTATTGTTATTCCTGTCAGCTTAGCAACATGTGGACACGCGTGCGCCGGTGCTGCCTATAGGCGGAAGCCACTTTTGTTACTTAATGTAGGTCTCATTCTTTATAGGCACGGCCGGTGCAAACCCTTTGGCCCACAAATAGTCATATGGAAGGGGTTCGTGCAAGCCGTGTTATTATGGGAGCATCCCACTCCGAGTTCTGACGGTTAGCCTTTTTGAACACGTTTTTCACTATGCACCCACGAGAGGATGTAATTCGGGTGAAAAGTCGTTTAAAACGTAAACAAGACCTCACAAAGATCCGTTGAGCCCAGCTGAGGTTCCTACCTCGTTCGCCCCGCTGCCGAGTTTAGCGAGGCATCACATGTGCCGGGGCCCTTTGCTGCGATGCACAAAAACGCCCCGTGCTCACTGGTTGGGTTAGCATTATCGCACAACGCTCAAACTTTGCAAGAGTTTTTTTATGAACGTAACCTTTCAAAAAAAGATGCACTGTTCCGAAGGAAATACTTTTTATGCTGGCTAGTTGTACCCTCACAGTTGTACCACTTCTTCTATGAAGGAAATACCCACAGGAGACAAGATTTCGAGAAATAAAATTAGTCAGTTGCAAGACGGCTTAAACTGCCCCGAGGGTAGCAAATTCAATTGAATGGCTCTGAAAGACAGCTAGATTGTCTTAACCAATCGGGCACTGGGTGCAATCTGCAGCTAAAAGAGTAGGCTTCATCATAAAATTTGGTTTGCAACCGAAAATACAGGGTGGCCGCTCTGCCCCGTTGTTTTGCAAAGGTAGACTAGCCCGCTCGCAGACGGAGAGGGGACGGGAGAGGGGACGGGAGAGGCAGGTGCGGGCGGGCTAGTCTGCCTTTTTAAAAAAAAACAACGGGGCAGAGCGGCCAACCTGTACGTGTTTTGTACCTTTTAACAAGGTAGTTGTGGGGTGGTCACGTTTTACTTTTAC
>NW_026267170.1:1419350-1420149 GCF_000697945.3 Frankliniella occidentalis | reverse complement strand
TTATGAGAGCTCAGCGCCTGCGAAACGCAGGGTGGGCCATCCCGCAATACACCCACGCACTGAGGGCAAGATGTTGCCTACCCATCAGGCGCTATGAGACCTTGCCTGAATTAGCTGATGTTAGAAATTTCGTAACGGCAGGTGGAACCACAATAAGGGCGATACTTTCACATTATGAAAAGTATCCTCGTAAATTTACAATATATTTTGTAATTAATATTTACAAAATACGTTGTACATTTCTGAAAGGCCATTCTTGCTCATCGATTAACTCCAAGTCTCACGGTAAAAACGACGTCCTGGTTTTCATGACGTTTTGGAAAAACCGAGTGGTCAATACACTTCTTCCTTAATACGGCCAAACCGTCTAGAACGCAAGGACGTCGTTTTTACCGTGCGATACAAACACTAACACCTACAACCTCTTTTTATAGTGGAGTAACAGGACGAGTTTATAGTCCTTCTAGCACCAAATTAATTTTGTATTCTACGTCTCCCTTTGTTTCTTATGTTAAAGAGAGCTGAGATTAAAATTTAAAATTTGGGGACTGCGGATCACTGTGAAGCGAGGTGGATTCTAGCCATGGCCAAGCACCAAGAGGGCCGGGGCAAGTGTGGCGCGAGAAAGATCTTATTAACGTCAATCGGCTTATCAGAACTTACGGAGATCGGTAATCTTTATCAAAACTGGAAAGGCAACCGGCAAACTTTATCAAAATGGGAAACTTTTACCTTCTGGTAGGGACAGCCACAATATGGAACTGTCAAAAAATCCAGCGTAAAGCTCTGAAATAACATA
>NW_026267170.1:1415434-1418404 GCF_000697945.3 Frankliniella occidentalis | reverse complement strand
TATCGAGCAGCGGTAAACGGTTGGGCCTGCAACATGTGCTGTACCAAACGGTCCCGAGGCATACAGTGGGAAACAGGGGAAAGAGGGACTGCAACTGCTCATGCCCGGTGGGGACATTAGAGTTAAAACATTTTTCAAATAGAAGAAACTAAAACACCTGCAAATTTATCATGTCATACATAAGTGAGTGCAGAGATGAAGATGTGAGTTGAGAGGAGAGAGCAAATCAAAAGTACAACGGGATTCTTGAAAAAAGATGTGCTTTAATTCTGCTTTAAAACAAAGCACTTTGATAGGAATAAGAAGACACATCAACACCTTTGAGCAAAATTCATTGAGTAATAGTTGAACAAGATGCTACTTATTTGATGAGACCAATTTTGTTCTTGTAATATATCACATTTCTGACTGTTGCCAACAGATGTATAGAAAAATGTATGCTGATATTTATATTAAAATTCTGTGGTTTCCAAAAATAGAACTGTCAGAAGAAAAATAAAATAAAAATCAGCCACACTGTAAAAATCTTGACTAGACGCTAAAACCATGTTCTGTTTGGTCAGGGCACGATGCACACAGTGTCGTTGTCTGCCTTCAGGAGTGCCATCAACTTCAGAAGCTGCCTCTGCAAGCACACAGGCAGCATGTGTCAATGCTCAATGTATTTTTGCTTTCTCACCCTCTCAAACTCTTTAGACTTTTAATCCATAAAGTACAAAATGCTGATTGATTCTCATTTTTGTACGCTGATGATGAATTTGCAGGTTTCCAAATACTTTACAAGAGAGGCAACAAAACCTGATATGCAAATTCCATATGGCCCACAATTTAAAGGAAAAAGGGTTCATTCTGCCCAATGTAGTTGGAAAGCTTACCTTGACATCTTTTAGTTCTGCACACGTTTTTTCATTTTCTTGTTGATATCTTGAAATAATCTGCTCTTGAGACTTCATTTCATTTTGCAGAGCGAGAACAGATTGCTCCTAAAATATTTGGTTGTTTTTAATTTAATTGAAAAATCCTATGGTTTTGGAGATTTACAAGATTGCATACTCACTTGTTTGTTGGTTGTACACAGTTCTTCTCGCACCTGGTTAAGTTGTCCTTCGTGATGTCGACGAAGTTCAGCAACTTCTCTTTCATGCTGCCGTCTCAACCAATCAAGATCCGCTGCAGGTAGGTAATATAAGAGCTTTTGAATATTCTTAAATATTTTTAAATAGATCAAGCTAAAATGGTATTTACCTTTCAGCTTAAGACATCTTTTACGTTCCTCAAGAAATTCATGTTCCAAATTGAAACAACCAGGAATGTCAAAAGAAGGAGTATCCAAGCCTGGGACTGGTAGAGAAAGTTTTAAATCTGGAAAGTCACCACTGAGATGAGGCTTCAAAGTACCATCCACTTCCTTACGTATCTGCTCATATATTCGCTTGTATGTAACTTCAAGAGGAGTTCCCGCAATATGAGCAGGAAGAGCCCCTTCTTGCTGAAGGCTCCTAGAAGATAGCACCGGTTGATGACTACTTAAACTAACACTTTCAGTCTCATTAATTTCTTTTCCTAATATTGAAGATTCAATTGTATGTGTTATGTTGAGGAGTCTTTGTTGAGATGAACATCTCACAGAGTCTAGATAATTCTGCTCATCTCCCAGAGTGGTCTTCAGTGATCCTGAGTGATTTGATGAGCCTGATGCACTGCTGGAACTTATGCTCTTTGGTTTGGATCGGAAATGTAAGTGAGCATTCTGCCCGTCAAGTAGAGTCTCAGCTTCTCGTAGAATATCTTCAATATTTCTATCACCACTGGCTCCTGTACACAGAGAAGCTTAAAATGTAATAGAAGGTACACCAATACTAGTACCGTAAACATTCACAATGGACCTGCAAATTATACCTGATTCCAGATTGTTGGCATGCAATTTACTCATCTGCTCAAGTATACTAGCTACATCATCATCACTGGTATCTGAAAACAAAGCAAACATTTAATTTGATTGCAAAACATTAAAATATTAGACTGCACATCATTTAGGTAATAATTTTGACTCACCAGCTATATCATTAGGATGGACCCCCATTGATAAATAAAGCTCCTACATAAAGAACAAGACAATATTGAAATACATTAGGTATTTGATACTGTGTAGGATGAAAAAATATTGAACCCAGGACAGGCTGATTATCTTTAAAAGTATCTAGCATGGAAAGGTACTTCACAATAAAAAGGAAGGGACCTAGGTATGAAGGCCGATGAAAAGAATTTTGAACAAAAAACAACTAAGTGAGTATACCTTGCATAATTTTTCTTGTTGAATAAATGAAGCAGTAGATGAAGGACCGGGAACAGTCCCTCTGTTTGAAGTGCTGGGATCGGTGGAGGAAGTACTTTCAGTAACGTCCTCCATGTCGACATCATCCTTGACCTTCATTTTTGACTGAAAAAGGCAAAGAAAACTTTATGAAACTAGTGTGGTGAGTAAGAATAACTTCCAAATTACCTATAAATCAGTTTACTGATAAGTAACTGAAGTAATCAAGAAATTAATGTTTAAGTCAATTGCAAGATAAGATGCAACTGAAACATTAAACAATAGATGGATCAGTTCTATGCGTGCATTCAGATAACACCAAAAGAAAATTCAAATACAGTTAATGACATTTTGACATATGACAGCTCCTTAACCCTAGAGGAAGGCATTGATGATTGGTGCTTACCTTCACTTTTTTGTACATTGGTAAATGTATCGTCGAAAACTTTTATCATTGAAACAGCAAAATTAAATTAACTGTAAATCATCAAATAACGGAAACTTGGGGAAGTGCATCAGAAGACAGTAAGATCAAAGTAAATGTATGGACGTTTAACGAGAGAAACAGCAGACGACAAAACAAAACCAATAACCGAACGAGACAGACACGCACACCAACAAGACCATACCTAAGTCTAAAAAGAACATTCCATATT
>NW_026267170.1:1411095-1414878 GCF_000697945.3 Frankliniella occidentalis | reverse complement strand
CTTTTAAAACTTATTAATGCTAGACAATTGCCTTTGCTCCCTTTCCGACAGGTTGCCAAATGTTGCAGGCTTTGTATGACTTCAAAGCAACTTTGGCAAAAACTCTGAGTTTTCATGAGAAGGAATTATTTATTCTGTATCCTACAAATAAGAAGCAAAGACAGTGGTGGCAAGTTGTCAATAGAAAGGGGCAAGTGGGCTTCATACCATCCAATTACATCAGTAAAATTCAGGTATCTTCTATCTTCCAATTTACCTATCTTCCAATTCTTTGTAGACCAGTTTTTAGGTATTAAATTTTTTAACTTGTATTATGAATTTAGGTTCCTCCTTCGCAAATTCTGGAATTTGTGTCTGCCTGTGAGAAAATTCTAGCCGAGGAACGAAAATCATCAGGTGACAGTGCCTCACATGACCGAATAGAACTTGCTAAACATTTGTCAAGCATAAAGAAGCAGGCTGAGGAAACACAACAAACTTCAACTTCCTATAAACATGGACCTCCTCCGCCAGCTGACTTCTCTCCTGACAGAGGAAACTCTCCAGCAACAACCCCACATTCTGTTCCTTGTGGTGCTGTTCCAGCAATTGGAGGACCTGCAGCAATGCTAAAATTTGGCCAGAGCAAATATTCAGTCAGTGCAGGGAATAAAGTAAGTAGTAATATAATCTTCACAGTTTTATTAAATACACTTATACTGGTAATAGTAACATAAAGTGCCTAATTTTTGTATTTTACTGTAGCAGACAAAAGTACCTAGTCCTGTTGTCCCCAGAAGGCACTCATCATTGGATGAATGCGGAAGACGCAGCCAACAATCAAACAATGCCTTTCATGAAAATGCAGCCAATGGGGTTGCCAGCAGTGCTGACAGCCTTTCCACAAGTGTTTCTCAATCTGACAGCATTCTGGAAACTTGCTGGCCATCAGTAGATGGTGTTCAGGCCTACCAAATTTTACAGGAGGTATAATTTACTAATTAATTATTTACTTTAGCCAAAACTTTAAGTTTTGATTTTTACAGAAAAGCTACTTTAGTTTTTAAAATTGTTTCAACTTTGTTCGGTAGTAGAGTGTTAGCCTCAGTTACTATTGTTTATACTCATAAATATTTTTCAGGTTCGGAAACATACTTCTCTGAGCCATGATCACAGCCGCATTGCAGTGAGCGTAGTTCTATCAGAACTTCAAAGAATTCTTGGCTCTGCCACTTGTCCTCCAGTTGATAACCTTCTTAACTTGGTCTCACGAACTGTGCCAACTCCACATGCAGTTCTTGAGTCTAGTCTTGATTCACGCAGACTGCATCTAGCATTGTCTGAGCTAACTAAATGCAAAGATGACCAGCAGCAAAGGAGTTGGGCATTATACGAAGATCAGTCCATCATCAGTGAATATCTGGAGGAAATAGCTTCCATTTTGGTATGGTACATTTTCCTAACAGCTCTCCATCATTATTTGTTTTACTCTAATTTTGGGGATTTTTCTTAATTCTGTTACTCTTTTGTTTTGAAAACTGACAGACCAATGCTGATCCAAACATTTGCCGCCATGTTTTGTCCATTGATCAATATCAATATGTGGTAAACATTGCTCTGTATTATCAAATGGAAACCAGGTGGGAGCTAAGATCACGAGTTCTGAAGGTGCTGCAAGTTATGTGTGTGCTTGATGGTCATATTGTATCAATTTTGTTGGCTTCTGTTCTTCCAATGGAGCTAGCGAGGTAAATTGTGATCCATACTGTGTTCTTAAATTTAAAACTCTTAATTCATAGTTCTTTTATGTTAAACAAAATTTAGAAATCAAATCTAATCTGATCTCATATTTTTTGCAGAGATATGCGCAGCAGTGCTTGTAATAATGCACGTCTTGTTCAATCTGCTTCTTTATTGACGACAATCTATAGCATGGGTGAGGCAATGCCTGTTCCCCATCTTGGTATGTATTGTCCCTTCTTTTGTTAATCATTAAATGCAACTTTAAAATAAATCACAATTTATAATGAGGGCGTGCCTTCACACTTTGTTCTCTTTCCAGAACATGTTGGACGTGACTTCCTATCATTTTTATTTGCTATTCTGGAGGGTGAAAATGTCAAAGAAATGGAACAAAGTATACGTGGGGAGTCAGCAGCAGACTTGCTTTTGGCCAATCGGAGATACAGTATGGAGCAAGTTAGTGAGGCATTCTTCAAGCTTATTCTTGCATACAACCTACAGTGGCGCCCTGGCACAAATCATGAAAATCTTCCAAATGAGACTATAGAGGCTTTATCTCAAAGGTCAACTGCAAAACTGTTCTTGGAAAAGCTACTGTTACTTGTAAACCGTGAAGGTAATAAAACCTTAATTTGCTTGCAGGTGCAATATATTTGATCTTTGTTCAATTCTAAACAACAAGAGGGAACTGAAACCACCTTATTTTGCAACTATTTCACATTTAATTATTTATTTTTTGTTACAGATGATCCTGTGCGTACACTTGACCACTTACCAGTTCCTCCCCATGCTGTTTTGAAGATGATTATTGATGTCTTACTTAAGCCTGAAACTGCAGCACTTCTTTATACCAATGATACTCGCGTACTTCTTGATATTTCTCTCAGGCGACTTGCTGATCTTCCACCTGGTGACCAGGTATGTTCTATTTCCTTTTTCTAAATATTTTCTTAATTTTGCTTTTTAATTCATATTGTTTATCTCATTTACCTCCCTTTTCTTGAAGAGACGACGAGTTTATCTTGAGATGTGTCGCTTAGTTCTCCGTAATACACCATATTCTGAACATGAGCACCGCCGAGAAGATTTGCTAAAGTGCTTCACGCGTATCTTTTGCGAAGAAACTGAAGCTAGCCACCCAGATCAGATGTTGGTAAGAGAAATTTCAAATGAGTTTCCTAACTACTTTAAACGCTGAACTACATTTCCAAACGAGAAATGGCACAAGTCTAATAATGGAGTGGAATTCTTTAATCCTTCAATCAAATTATACTCATGTTCTTTCATGAACTGTGTTTTCCTAGTCAGTGTTGTTTGAGGAATTATTTATCTGCCACCCATTAAATTTTATCAAAATTCATAGTGGCTCGTAACACAGTGCAATTTGACATGGATTGGAGATCTATGACTGAGCTACTGCCATGTGCAAGACCACGAATATTGATTGGAATTGTTCGGTATTGTTTATAACTCTGTTCTACTAACCTTTTGCTAGTGTGTGATTTCTCAGAGTGCGCAAAAATTGAATTTGTGAATTATTTGGAATCATCTTGTTTTGAGAGGATTGTCCATCAAAAGGTAGTACATACCGTGCAATAATGTTGCTATGCTGTTGATAATTTGAAAGGTATGCAGTGTTGTAGACATAGTTAGTTGACGTGCTTTGGCTAACCACTTTAGTCCTCTGTGGTTTAGGAAACTATAGAAACATATGTCAGATCTCAAATTGATAAGATGTATAAGAGCATTTACTCATATAGTAATAATGATTGGGAACAACATTCCTGTCAAATCACTTTGCTGATTTAGAGTACCTTTGTGCCAATGAATCTTATTTATTAGTAATGCAATTTTAGCCGGTTAGAAAGTTAAAGAAGAATCCTTGCAAGGAGGGTTCAGGTGTGAGACTGGGGCCCCTAGCAGAGAGACTGTGTCTCAAACAGTTTAGTCAGCTATTTGATTTTACCTACCAACTTCACCTGAATTGATATGTAGGTAAATGCCCTGTTCTACATTTTCAGTTTAGGTTTCAAGTATACATAAGTACACTTGTTCTCCACA
>NW_026267170.1:1403197-1410743 GCF_000697945.3 Frankliniella occidentalis | reverse complement strand
CTAGTTTTTACTATTTCATTTTAAAGTTCTCATGCCATCAATTTTATTGGTTCCCAAATTGTGTTAAAGTCAATCGCAGAATGTCATTTTAGCATGTATTTTTGCCGTTAAAAGGGTGATGTATTTTATAAAATCCTTTGTGTTTGTTGTAGACTGATGTTGTTTGCACAAAACTTGAATTACTGTGTTATATGAGGGACATTGTTGCCAATTTGTTACTAATCCATGACATTTTGACTGCTGGCAGTCAAGCTATACATTCGGTTTATGTGGTTCCTCATTTTATAATTAGCTTTTCAAATACTTCCCTCATGGATTGTGTAGCTATGTTTGTCAGTTTGCTCTTCTCTTCCATTACAATTTTAAAGTTAAAAATAATTTTTCTTTTGCTTCAACATACTTTAAACTTTGCCTGGCTGAATTATTACACAATTTTGACTATGGTGTGACTCCCTTGTTGTCACTCATTGTCATGTACTGGGTAATACTAAAGCTCAAGAGTCGGATACAATCCACACACAATAATTCTCATTGTTTCTAGTTTGTTTCACTTGTGTTTATTTTAAAGTTTCTGTCTGTGTCATTGTTGTATTTTTGTGCCCTTAGTATTACATTTAAATTTTCCCCAGAGGGATATTGAACTATGAGAAATGCTAGTCATTTTAAAAATCTTTTCTCATTTGTGCTTATTAAAGTTATATGCACTTTGGATAAATGTTATTTACAACATTTTTTTAATAGATATATTGAGAGCCGTCAGTGTACTTACGGAACACATCCATCCAACACCACTTTCTGTCATTCATTCTATCCAATATTCAGTGCTTCCTTGGTACTCCTAGCGTTCATATTATGTAACCTATGTCTTTCCAGTGTCTTCTTTAGCAATGCCATTTTATGAGAACAGTAAAGGTGAAGAAAACTAAGAGAAAATGGTCCTTTGTAATTTTCTTTCTCCCATCTGGTAATTACTGCGGTTATAATCTTGGATATCAGGTAGTAAAATTATTGCACAGTTTTGGGTTTTCAGTATATTTTTTCTTGGAATACTGTAGTCAAAATATGAGAAGGATACACGCAGTGTAAAAATAACTGGCTACATCATAAAAACAAGGTAAACAACATTTGTATAAACAGATATGCAAACAAATCTTGAACAAATCTAGCTCCTCAATCAAATTTCAAATTTCTTATTGCTTTCATAAGCATGTATGAAGTGTGCATACCCCTGAGGTAATCTTGTTTCTCAGAAGTACACTTACATTTAACTTACAGAAATGGAACATTCTCTCCATTTCAATACTAAACATTCACCACAATTATAATTAGGCCCAATAAGAAAAATGTCACGGAATAAGGCATAATACATACATTAATAACAGTCAAGAATGATAATGGTAGGTTTTGACAAAAATGATGATTCAGGAGAGTTGATGAGGGCATTTACTATGGATCTTCTTGAACTGCTGTCGGATTGATGGAGTGTGTGGTCACCGTTTGTATATGAGTGTATGAGAGCTCGGACAAATTACTCCTCCCCCACCATCATCTCCATGAATTCTGGAACAGGATTAATGTCTTATTAAAAAACGAAGTAAGACCTAAAGGGAGAGTTAAGCAAGAACTGGTGCTAGAAACGAATTCAATTTGATATCAAAGCAATGCATTTCATTGAAAATGTAAAATATGTTAAATCAACTTCGTTTCTTCAAATTATTTCTGGCTTGGAAGGTATGGAAAATGCTTTGTCATTGATCAAGAGATGCTGTTCAGAGGCTTTTTGTACAGCGCAATAATTTTAAGAGAGCTAAAGGATCATAAAACCACTCAAACATTCACCACTGGATTGATTTTTGATGCATTAATAATTGTGGTCCTGCTTCAAATGTTTCTTGCCTTCATCATTTATAGATATAAGGAAGAGATTATGTAACAAGACCAAACCAGTTTTTAAAACCATTTTTAAAAACCAGCCTCACTGTTTTAAAGTGTTTTGTGCCCTAATAGCATGTATTATAGCTACTTAAGGGCTGCTACAGCACGTGCATTAATGATATGACATTTAAGGGGAAGCTGTTCCAGGCAAGGTAAAGAGGAATATAATTCAGAACTAACAGAGCTATTTTATGGTAGTCTCTTGACTACGTTCTATTCAAACATCAGCATTAAAAGATAGAAATGGAAAGTCTAGCTTGAAATAATACTTGTTAGATTGCTAAATCTACAATTTGGGTATCATGCACAATATATATTATTGTTGCATCACCATAATTTTGAATAGATAACTGAAAGAGGGTATCATAACATGAACCATGCAAAGGAGGTCATAGAAGGTGTCTTTTTCTTCTATTGCCATATGAGGATGGGCATGAGGTTTCTGTTTCCCTATGGCTTCAAGCTTCTAAGCATAATTCCATTCTTGATTTTGAACTCAGATGTATTGAGAATTGAGAATAACCGTGCATTGGAAAGAAATAACATGATTGTTAGTGTGAGTCAATTAGAATAGAAAAAAACAACACTCAACACATACTACAGTGAGATGCAAACTGGCGAGCCTACAGTTAGTGCTTACGTCTTACCATTTTGTCATATTGCACACGACACGATCACCAAACTAGACTTCTCCGGTCATCATCTCCATAAATTCTGTAACAAGCACACAAAGCAAGCATATTGTGTTAATGACAGGGAGCTTGAAGCGCGCCTCACTCCAGTTAGTTCACAGACTACTTACGCTTGTATAACCCCAGGTAGAATAACTGAGTGGTTTAGCTCCATATGGAGACTATGGACAGATTCTAATTCAATGCTTTGGTATGAATATAGTGCAAAATGAGTCAGCTTCATCTACCAAATTTCTTACTGGCACCTAAGCTTGCAGTAATGTCGAAAGATATTCTACTGAGGTTTAGCAAGTCGAAGCAGAGCGAACTAACTACTTTAATAAGCGCTTTGTTATTTGTCCCTGAAGTGCATTTGCAATATTTAATTAATAGAAGTCAGATCTGCTTACTGTGGCTGTTTGATGTAAGAACAAATACCTTGACACATTTGTTTTAAACACAAAATATTACAGAAACACACAAACCCTTTGTAAGAAAAATAACACAAAAGAATTGAACAAAAAATTGATGGACTCGAGTATTTCAGGAGGATCATGTTAGGTAGTTCTCTTAGAATGCAACTTTCCTGTATGCTTTGTTCTGTATTTTTTGATCAGTTATTTTTATACCAAAGGGTTAAGATAAAGAGCGCCAATTATATAATACCTTAGTTGGAAAAACAAATACATTGGTGATATGGCAGCTGCACTGGGTATATTCAAATAAAAAAAACCGGCTGGTAATGATATGAAGCAAAGTTAAAGAGCAGAATCTAAATAACTACAAGAAATATGAAAAATATCAGCTACGATAATAATTCGCTGGAAAAATGAAAATGTGTGGCGATATGAAGCATCGCAATCTCGTATTACTACACCAGGGCAGCCGTGTCATCATATCACACAATTGCGTCCACACTATAGGAAAGAGATACGAAAGCGAGCTACCCAGCGGGGCTGGGGACTGGACAAGCTTAGGTTGATTGCCAATTACTTAATTCGGGTACAATCAAATGAATTCCCCCCCCCCCCTCTATTCTCTGCCTTGATCGCCCGCGGTCCGCGGTCCGCGGTATGACATTGTCATCATCTCAACAGCTTCCGAACATTGCTCGTGTGATTCACTCTCCAGTCCCCAGCCGCCCCTCCCCCTCCCGGTCTTGGGGTGTGACTGTGTAGCCATGGAGCTCCTGCAGAAGTGGGTTAGTACCGCGGCTTGCCTGAAGGCCTCATGTCCTGCCCACGAGTGGGAGCGAGCCGGGGCTGCGTCCGGAACCTGAACCTCCTCCCCTTGGCTTGTCACTCGCCTCACGAAGAGTGCAGAGACAAAGGGGGTGAGTCTTCCTTCAATCGGGAGCCCTTTCCGGATTCAGCCCGGCCGGCCGCGCCCCGCGGGCGCCCTGTGGGCAGGCAACACGCGCAGCGCAGCCTGGGCAGGAGCCCAGAGCAGGAACCGGAGTGCGTCCGGAATGGGGTCCGAAACTTACCATCGAAGTCGACGGTGCCGGAGCCATCAGAGTCGATCTCGTCGATCATCATGTTGAGCTCCTGCTCTGTCAGCTGGTCGTCCAGCTCTCGCAGGATCTCTTTGAGGCAGGATGTGGGGATGTAGCCGTTGCCTGTTTTCAACCAGAGCGTCATGTTACTCTTGTCAGTCTTAGGGGCTCAGGGACCTTGACCGAGGAGGGACGGTGCACCGAGACGAGACTCACCCTCCTTGTCGTACAGCCTGAAGGCTTCCCGGAGCTCCTTCTGCATGGCCTCGGCGTCCTCCTCTACGATGAACTTGGCTGCTAAGGTGATGAACTCCTCGAACTCCAGGCGGCCAGACTCTGCGTGCGACAGAAAACAGGTATCAGAAATGCCTGGGGGTGACACTCATACCTCTAAAAGTGTCTCCACAATAAACGTTTCAGGAGGCGACGCTACACCCTGCTGGGAAGGCCAACCCGCTAAGCAACTGTTTGGTGACGGCATCCCGCCGAGGGCACAAGTTAAGTTTGACATTCAACGGTCCCACGCTTCACCTTCGGGATCGCCCAGAAAGTACATCCGTTTTGCTTCGATTCATTCGACAAATTACAGGAGCTCGGCGCCTGCGAGACTCGGGGTAGGCCAGCCCGCAGTACACGCTTGCACTGCAGGCAAGATTTTGCCTACCTACCAGGCGCCATGAGAGCTTGCATTGGCTGGACTAGGTTCGTACCGGTGGGTGAATGACGGAGGTACTTTCGAGATGATCCCTTGACGGACGATCATTGTGAGGGTGTAGTTTCAGAACAACTTACTGTCGGCGTCCACCTCCTCGATGAGCTCCTCCAGGATCTTCTTGTTGAAGGGCTGCCCCATGAGCCTGAGGATGTCGGCCACCATGTCGCAGGGGATGGAACCGGTGTGTTCGCGGTCGAAGGCATCGAAGGCCTTGCGGAGGACTGCAAACAAAAACGGACACTCACTTCAGCTACTGAAGAGACAGGAGAAAACTGGTCACAGGTGACAACACAAGAGTATTTCTCATTTCAAAAAACAGTATAATTGTTGAAAGCTGAAAACACAAGAAAGAGAGTGGAAGGGGTATTAGCGAACTGGCCGGCGCTCGCTCAGTGCTCGGAAGCCTTTGCAGCGGGGTTGCGGCGGCCCCTCCCGCGCGCGTGCGTAGCCGAGAGAGAGGAGCTATTTTTCCCCCTTCGTGTGTTTAGGAGAGAAAACGCATTTGGACGGGGACTCGGTCAGTTTGGCCCAAGGGTAAGGCCGGCTGGTAACTTGAGCCGTCAGCCACAGGCAGCAGGCGCCGCAGGCGGGCCGCGGGCGCACCGAAGGGCAGAACCGAGAGGACTCGAAACAGCAACAGCTTTTAGTTGCGCGTCGAACGATTCCTCACGACTGCGGGAAGATTCTAAATCTTTGAACGTCGGCATATCATGCCGCGTCCGTCCCATTTACTGGACCCCGCGAGCCGCCTACCTAATGTAGGGCGGGGGTGCGGCGGGCCGGGCGCGAAGGTTCGGTGGGGCGTGGAGGCGTGGTGGTCCCTCACCGCCCCTGAAATAGCTCCATGCCTGAAGCGCTAAGCTTTGCGTGGCGTAGCTAGCGTATAGCCAGCCCACAACGCCTGCTCCGCCCCCCTCCACCTCGCCCCGGACAGCCTGACCTGAGCTGCTGAGCCCCATCGAGTGTCAAAGACGGGCGGATAGAAAGGCGGAACTTTAGCAGAGATTACGCGACCTTCTGTTTGATCCTATTAACCCCAATGATCGTGAAAGCGTGTTGTGCCTTTTAAAAGAAGCAACACAGAAACTTAAAGTCTTACAGTTGGTTAGAAAAAAGGTTCAAAATGAAAACCGAGTGTTGAAAGGCATCATCTCTTCTGCTATTTAAAAAAAAAATACAAAAAAACTCACGAACTGTATAACACTTGCTTTTACTGGTGAGCTATTAACTTCTAGCTGCTCTATGCTGCTGCGGATCATCTCCAAAAGAGTCGTGGTATATCTCTACCGAGAGACGGGTGCATTGGAAGCTAGTCCTCGGGGCTGAAAATGTTGCACCCGGAAAAGCTTCTTATTGTGACACTTGAATTATATTTTTTTGATTGACTGAGTAGAATGTTATTATTTAGCGTCCCGTTAGCGCTGCTAGGTCAATAAGTAAATTTTATTTTACAAAATAAAAAGATTTTTCGGTGTGGTTGTAGTCTTTTTTCTTATGAGAGAAGAGAAGTGATTGTGCCTACTTGGCTCGCTAGAGGCCCGCGCGCGGGAAACTAACACCTCCGCGTAAACAGTGTGACTCGCCTTGGCTCCGCCTCAGCCACAAACCGGCGGCACCCCGACAAGATGCATCCGGACCCGAAAAATGACTTGAAGCTTTTCATCTATCTTTTACTACTTGCAGGGACGAGCACGCACGGCGTAACATCTCTTGCTTGATCCATGGCGTAAGTCCGCGCCCCCTGCCCCCTCCCTCGGCCCCTCAAGCAGCCGTTTGGTTCGCGCACCCCGTTAAATTTAAACCTCGTAACTCAACTAGACATGTTAGAGTTCCTCAGCTGTTTTCTGGCGCTCGGGTCCACCCAGCTCCCACCTGCTGCGCTGAATTTTTCATTCGGACTGATTATTATGACATGAGCTGGGAAGCGGGCCGCGGGCCGCGGACCGCGGGCCGCGGACCGCGGGTGGGGCGTGAACGTGAAATGGCAAAGTTGGGCGCGTGCGGTTGAAGGAATACTGCGCACCAGCCCACTCTGCAACTTCACACTACCTACCATCCCACTCGACGTCACACCACTCTACAACTCTACACCATACCACGATAAGAAGCATGCCCGTGCACGTCACTTTGCACTGTGCATTCCATACAATTGCAGCGGACCAACCTACAAAATATGCTAATTATTTTGCTTTGCACCCGTTTTTACAACGGAAACAGACTTCAGTGATCAATGAAAAAATACGCCAAAAACCAGGAAGTATTTATTTCGATAAAGTGAAAATTTATCTATCGAATGGTATACAGGTTTCAAAAATCATCTGCAAAAATGGAGATCTGCGGTTTTATCAGAGTCGTGCAACGATACTTGGTTTCACGAGAGTCGCGCAAATATATTTGGTTTCACTAGAGTCTATGCGCCATGGACAAGCGAAATATTGCCCCTAATTTCATTATTTTTAGACGATTGTTTCGTCGAATCATAACATTATTCCGATTGGTCATTACGGATAGTAAGGGTTAAGTGCGGAGCGAGTAGCAGGTTCGTTCCTCCCTCGGTATCACAACATATTCCTACATGGTTGCCAACAGTCCGAACTTGGCAGCCCCGGGGCTGGTGTCAATGCGTGTCGGGGCCCCCACCAACCCTCCCTCACTCCCCTCCCCCCTTTCCCGCTTGACACTTCTGGCACGGTTGTCGTTCCGTTGAGGTGTGTGTGTATGTGAGAGAGA
>NW_026267170.1:1379258-1403097 GCF_000697945.3 Frankliniella occidentalis | reverse complement strand
GAGAGAATGAGTGATTTGGGCGAAAAGAAAAGGGGGAGGGGTGAGAAGGACCAAGTCGAATGAAGACAGGAGACAGGAGGGATTAATGAAATCGGTTGGTGTGGTTTCCTAAAAATACAGGCCGATGTAGGTCGTGAGGCTGGTGGCCTGCGGCGGGTGCTGTCCACGCTACCACCGTGCCGGTCCGTGGCCAAAGGCCGTGCCCCCGCTCACGTACGTGTCTGTGTGTTGGCCAGAAGGTTTTGTGAATGAGGCCCTCGGCCGAGTCGGGACGGACCAATCATTAGAATCTTACATTTACGCCTGTCGGTGCGATCTAAGAAACTGCCAGGGGCGTTCGAAAAATCGAGTGGCGCGACCCCTAAGCGTTGACCTGTGCTGTGAACCAGACAACGCCAGAACAACATCATTGTTAAATCACTGGTAATCGTGCCAACGAACGTATGTCAAAAAAAAAAAATCGAGTCGATTGAATTTCGGTCTGTTTTCAGAATATATAGTTTTCGTGTCAAAATACCTTGAAATAAAAAAGTTGATTTATTTTGGACATACGTTCATTGACACGATTACCAGTGAATATCCTGTAATTAGTCAGCGCCCGAACCTAGTCCCTTCTTTTCGGGGACGACTACCCTGATCTATAGGTCAATCCGCCTGCTGACTGTAGGCAACAGACACTCCTCTGGCAGAGGGGCCCTAGGAAAGAGGACCTTTCCTTCCGGTCTAGTCTTGGAGGACTGTCTCGAATAAGACCAAGCAAGCGGCTGCGCAATTTTCACTTTCAAAAATGTGCCTTTTGCGTCTGCCTAGCGGCCAGGCGCGCCGCGCAGCAGCGCCCAAGCGCCCCGCGCTGCCCCTCAGTCAGTCAAGACGTTGAGGGGCGTGATCTGGGCTGGGCTGCGCGGCGCCACGCGGGGTGAGACCGAAGTCGCAACGCGGGCCGGCCCGATCGAGGAGTCTTAATATAGCGAGGCGTTAGCGAGCCCCCCGCGAGCCGTGACGTCACCCGCGCCCCGATGGGGCCCCGGGCCCCCGCCCGCCGCGGCCACGCCCCCGGCGTCCCCGGCGCCCGCAGCCCCAAGAGTGCGGGGCTCTCGTTGCTCACCAGATTTATGGCGGGTCTCAATGCGCCGGGCCATGGCCATACCCACTCCGTCGGGCCGGTACACTTCACACTAAAACCCGTACGCGTTTGGTTGTGCATAAACTGTACATGCAGAAATTTACGGAGCCATGAGATATGCACACTTGCATGCTTAATTAATGTACAAATGCGTCGACAAAAGCGTGCATAGTTAAGTATTACGTGTACATAATTATGCATATTAGTTGTTGCGCATAAAATTATGCATGTTTACGCACAAGAAATACAAAAATGTTTATTGTGTTAAGGTCTTGCTAGAAACCTAGAATTTTATTTTTTGGTTCCGTTGTCAGCGAATGTAATATTACATGTAAGCTGCGAGAGTGAAGTCCTTTCATTTTAGCCTGCTAGGGTCGGCTGCCAGACCAGACCGATTTTTTTGAAATACTGGGGCAAACAAAAGCAACTCACTTTTCTTCATGTTTTACTGTCTGAATTATAACCATTCCAACAACTGCGGCGATCAAGCGATACTTGATTTAGCTTTTTGGCGTGGCGTCGTGGCGTGGCGGCCGGCCCAACCATCCGACCGGCATATCTAGATAATTTGAATAACGGAAACGGAAAATGTCTGCATAGCCGACCGACACCCGCCGCTACCGTTAGTTGCTCACTTTATCTACTGGAAATGTTTGAAGCTGCCTAAAAGCCGACTCAGCGATAGTTTTCTTTAAGTTGCAAGCGTGGAGAGTGAACATGCGCCGCATCCGATCTGGGTTGAAGGCGGTGGTGCGCGTCTGCGACCAGCGTGGCGTGCTCCCTAGCTGGAGAGCGGTCGGCGCGGGCCAACGTCTAGGACCCACGGGGCCCTATCAGGATCAGGCCACGCCACACGACACCCGGCAGTGGGAAAGAAACCGAACGCAAAGATCGTCCCGGGGGCTCGAGTGGGAAGGCGATCTATTCGCACTGCATCTTGGGGCAGAGGGCACAGGGCCTCAAACGACTCATTCGAAGGGTTTAGCCAAGCAGCGGGACTCAGCAACGCGTCATTATAGGGGCTGTAACGTTAGTTAAGGCATTACAGTTACAACTTGCACCATCTATATACATTCGACTTGTCCAACTGTCAGTATATGTAATCCCTGAACAAGTTGGAGCATTGTTGAAGATGAACAACTAAACTTTTTGTTGAGCATATGTATTGTTACGTTATGTTAGTAACGGTTCGTATTATGACAAATTACGGAGCCCTGTCAAGCAGAAAGACCCATCCGGCGACTAAATGCAGGCGACGAACGATCACTTGTTGTTGCTTTGCTTGCAGGCAACACGGAGAGAAGTGCCTTGTTGTCGCAGCTGGACTCGTCGCTAAATGACTAGATTACCTTGCAATAGATGAGAAAAAAATATTGCTCTTTTGCACCACTTTCGCTGAGGGATCATCCAGAAAGTACGTCCGGTCTCCAACATAGCGCCTGGTGGGTAGACAACAACATGCCTGCAGTGCATGCGTGTATTGCGGGGCGGCCTACCCGGAGTATCGCAGGCGCTGAGATGCTGAGATCATACAATCTTTAAAAAAAGACGGACATATTTTCTGGACGATTCTTTAGCAGACGCTGCAAAATTACTTTGCAGTGTCAAATTTAATCTCAGCGGCGTAATATTTGCTGCGACAGCAAAAAGTTCTCAAAATTTAGCAACGATTTTAGCTGCGGCATCAAGGCTTTTCGCCTTATGAAGTTGTACTCACCGGCGATCTGTTCTGGGGGAAGATCATCCTGGAACATAAAGAAGAAAAAAGGTTGTGATACTTGTTTTTTTTTTTCCATGACAAAGAACCACAGGAAGCACTCGCACAGCATAGCACGAAGAGGGGAGAGGAGAGGAGGGGGTTCTCATACGAGCAGGATTCAATTTGCCGTTCAGTATATTGACTAGTGGTGCTGCTGGCCGGGGTTCGGGGGCTGTCCTGTACGGCCGGCCGGGTCGAAAGCTTTGCAGCCCCAGCCGAGCTCTTTGTGTGCCGTCCTCAGATGTGGGTTGGAAGCGGAGGGAGCCGAGAATAGTATTATATAACACGATCCAGAACACAAAGTGAAAATAATACACAGGATCCACAGTATTAGACTGCACGAAAAAAAAATAGTCACTGTAAGTTCCTTACGAACAACTGCTCTTCGTAACGTACAAATGATTTGGGGCATTTGTATTACAAACAAATTGTTTGTATTACGAGGAGCCTGGTTTGTATAACAAACGAGGCTTTTCGTACACCCAGAAAAATCCTTTCTTGTTGCATGTAAATTTTAACTTGTTTCAAGTGCACGTTCACACAAGATCAAATTTACTCTTGAATCAAGCTGACACTTTCAAATTCGAGAAAAATCTTATTTCAAAGACAAAATTGCCTTGTTTCAATGGTGAATTTCATCTTGTGTCAGCTTGCACTTGAATCAAGAAACTATTTTTCTGGGTGTATTGCGAATGGGAGGTGTTCGTAGTATGAAGAAAAATCGTTCGTAATATGGCTGCTTTAGATCCTTTGTAAGTTACAAACAAATTCCTCGTAATACGAACATCGCTGTTTGTAAGGAACTAAGAGTGGTTTCCAGCTTAACATTAGGTATACGAGCTGACGTGTTAGCTACCTGGGAGACAGACAAGAAAATTGGGAACAGTAGCTTATAATTCGTTGCGAGATCTAATCTGTGACTGTCGCATATAAAGCGTTGACTGCAATTGCCCAAGTGCATTAGGGATCATCCATAAAGTATGTCCCCTCTCGCGATATATACTTATATTTTTTCTCCCCCCCCCCCCCATCTCAAAATCTCGGACCACGGGTGCTTTTCCGCCACCTCGCCTCACAGAGTTGGCAAGGGGAGCGCTAGAGTTGACACATGGCCAGCGGAGTGCCGCCGCACTCCTGGTATCATCAAAGACCATCGGCCAGAGGTCTACCGCTGCAGGCGGGCTGGCAGGAGGCCAGTGCATGCGTGCAAGGAGGGGAACAACAATAAAAACAAAAGCACAATCCACGTTGTCTGGGGTCAGTGTCGGTAATTAGAACGAGAGCGAAAATAAATCAGAAGATAGAGGAAGATGGGATAGACGAGTAGACGTACAAAACTACGCGTGCAGACCAGTGCAGACCAGACGAAATTAATTAAAAGCAATATTCCAAGTGCAAAAGTGCATGGTTACCGAGCGTTATTTCGGTATCTTACCACTATCAAATTCTGACGTCCCACATATCGGTTTTACTTAAAAATCAGAATATCAGAACGACTACGCATTGTTCGACAACGTGCCCGTACAAACCGAGCGCCCTTTAGGCGCTACTATCGCGCTTTTGATTGCGTTCTTTTATTCTAAAAGCGCGATAGTTGCGCCTGAAAATCGCTCGCAGTAAGAAAATTTTTTGGCTGCCGGCACTGGACACCTGTCTCGTGCTCCCCACTTTTTCGCCGTTGCAAAACGTTTAGTTCTGGCCAATAAAAGTTAGTTCTAATTTTTAGGATTTTATTCATTCTATAACGTTTTTTCTAACGTTTTGGCAGCGGAAATCGGTAACAGGATGAGAGTGAAGCGCGGGAAAGTGAGCGACTGGCGGGAGATAGCTAAGCAGCTAGGTTAGCGGGAAATTTATTCATGATAAATCGTTATTGTTTGACGAAGAGGAAGGTGAAGCAGGATTGTGGGAGAGGGGGAAGGGAGCGAGATTGGCGCATATTTGCGGCTTTAGCGTTGCCGCAGGTGGCTTGTCAAAGCAAAGAGCAACTCAAGGGTGAACAGATCTCCCTTCCCGTAAAGTTTGGAATAAGCCACTTAACAAGTCATACACCAAGCTGTAAGATGATACGGCAGGTGGCGCCCTTCTAGAATGAGGCAAAGTCAACCACACAAACGGTTAAATCTCTCTAAGTAGCCGGTGGAATCGGGTCTGCACATCACAGGTGCTAGGCCTGTCACTCACCAGAGTACTTCATTAATACACCTACGTTGAAAGTTAAGATGGTAACTCCGCCGCAAAATAAGAAGTCACTTATTCACTTGCTTATTCATAACCGGCTCATATTTACAATTTGTAAACTATCGTGTGATAGAAAACAGTTAAAGATCCGGGCATCCGAAGTTAAAAGTGAGAGACCATACACGTGTCCTGACACCAAGGTACTAACGTGAGACAGCAGGTGTCCGATGCCAACACTACCAACACCTGTGCGATTTCTATGTCTTGCAGTTAACTGGTTAACATTGTCACATTTAAATTACCAGAGCACGCAGTTCACCCCTCTCCTCTGTAAATCAGTATCATGATTTTTCACAGAATTGTAGCAAATAGAAAACACTGTCTTACTGGTCACCACAGGCATGCCAGACTACTTGAACTTAAATGGGGGTTATACCAACAAATCACCGGCAACTTTTACCTCACTAGGTAACTCTTCCGCCGCACCTAAGGCGTTCCACCCTACTCACCATGGCTACGGTTGGTGTGTTGGGGTCTCGGTCTAGTCCTGAAGCGCTGTGCTAAAAGCTCTCAGCTTTCAGCCCTTCTTGTGGTGTGGTCCGGAGAAGACTGCTGGTCCGCTGGCCGCCGCTGGCTGCCGATGGCACCTGAAGCTCGCTGTGCTGCGGGGGTTGCTGGTGCTTGGTGCTGGTGCGTGGGGGTCCTGCCGGGGCTCACAACACGACTACTGCCGCCCCCCCACCACCGGCTCCTTTTTCTGCCCTCGGCTGCTTGTTGTTGCCGGCCCGGCGCCGCTGTCTAGCCGATGTCGACGTCCGGCCGTCTCGACGCCTCCCCTTCCTCCTCACCCCCACCTCACCTCTGCTCCCCATCCCCTGCCGCACCCCTCCCCGGGAGGGAGAGAGGAGGGGCCCCCTCGACTGGAGGGAGGGGTCGGGGGGCCCTCGCGCCGCACAGTCTATCCTGGCCGCGGGCAGGGCCGCGGGCCGCGGGGCCGAGCGGGGGCTATAGCTGTTTTCGAGGCCTGGCCTGGTGAAGGAGGGGGAGGGGGTGCAGCCGAGGGAGGAGGGGAAGGGGCGTGTCGTGGTGGGATCGGGGACGCAGCGGGGCGAGGTGTATTCTTCTGAAACCAAAACAACTGACTTCAGGACCGCGAGGGTTGGGGGTTGGTGTGAGGTAGTAAGAGATGGATGTCGACTATAGAGCAAGTGGAAGTGGGTCGCGTCACACTACGTTTTAGTGCATATGTAATTAGGGGTTCAACATCAGGGTTTATTTCTCAATTTCGCTCGATATGCTCGTACAGCCGTGCATTATAAACATCTGTACTCCTCGACGATGATGATGTTCGATGCTTTTGACTGGGTGGAAGTAGAACTCGCGCCAATACCTTGCATCTCGGCCCCCTACTCGCTCTTCTCTTTCGATCACCGCGACCTGCTTTTCGGCACCTGTCGGTCAAGATGCGACCGCCCGGGAACCAGCGCGGCTGCGTCCCATGTACACCCAAAATAAAAAATAAACATGCCGACAGGTGATCCCTCCTGCTTTGAGAGGCCTTTACGGGGTGGGGTGAGCAGGGCGTAGGATTAGAATCGGGATCAGTGGCCGAACAAAGGCGCCAAATCTGTCACCAGTCAACCTGATCCCAGCTGTCTGCTTGGCCCACCGCGACGGAAACCTATCGCCAGTGATGTGTCGGAGGGGAGGAAGGAACAAATGGGTGAGATGAAGGGGGGGGGGGTGCAGTGCAGAGGTCAGCGAACGCAACGCGCCGAACTTTTTGGCAAGGCTTTGGTTTATTAGTCTTCCTGAGAAACCAGCAGACAGCAGGACCTGTTGTGCGGGCGGGGCGGTGGCCGGGTGGGCCTCAAGGGGTCGTCTGGGGACGAACTGCGTGTTGTTATTGTTTGGCGAGGCGAGGGACCTCGATACACGCAGCAGGTGCGATTGTAGGAGGGGATGTATTCATATGCGCGCGCGCGCGCGCGCGAGAGAGAGAGAGAGAGAGAGAGAGAGAGAGAGAGAGAGAGAGAGAGAGAGAGAGAGAGAGAGAGATATTGGAGAAGGGGGGGGGGGGACGCGCCGGCCACTGCACACAAAAAATAATAGAGTGTGAAAAAAGAAGTGAGGGGACTGGATACTAATGCCTTGATGGTAATCAATAACTGCCTAGACGTCTGCTGAGTGTGCAAAGTTCTTAAATTTGAAAAACACAACCAATCGGAGTGCACGTTTCTACATTTGCTGCGCCAGTGCGTCCATCGAAGGTACACTTAGCTAGCTTTACCGTCACCGGTGCCGCGTTGCTGTTCCTCTGTGTATAATTTAATTTGAAAAGAACATGGGATTGTGAACGGAAAACAATAACCTGGCTCTCCAGTTTCAGAACTGTGACCATGCAATGCGTACCACCCAGCTGACTGCCCTACAGGGCATTATATGTACTATAGGGGTCAGTGATGCCAACCCACGACACGAAATGTGGGCAGACAGTGGTTGGAGGGGTGTGGGTGGGGAGGGGGCATTGGGTTTCGTCCTTGTTTATGCGGTGCAACCGAGGTTACAAAGGAGGTAAGTAGTTAAGTTTGAGTAATTTCTCCGTTTCTAAAAGTTTGTGAAGCTTAGTCCTTGTTGCGATGGCTACCTACACTAGCCCATCCCACCCCAAAAACGTTTTTCGAGGTACGGAGCCTAAATGGTAGTTCTGACCTACAAGAGACCGGACCGGGGCGAACGACTCGGGCTGAAAGTGTAAACCTATGGGCCCTACTTTGTATCAGATGTGAAGGATCCGAGCTCCGAACACACGGGGCGTGTCCAGGGGCCTAAACGTGCACCCGACGTCACTCGCCAGTTACAGAAAATAGTGCTGACGTAGCCCTAACTTTTTATTGCATGAAAACCGAGGACACATTGAGACCTTTCAGAATCAGTAATGTCTGCGGGGTAGCGGTTACGCGTTCACAAGAAAAAGTTTGAAAAACAGGTATTTGCGCCTGTGGTGACGTCACTTAGCCTGCCCGCACTACACTCCTGTAGTGCACAGTAGCCTAGTACACAGGCGTTTTGGACGTTTTTTGCGAGGGGGCCACCAGGCTCCGCTGTCCGTCGAATTGGTCAGCACGCCGTGTCTGAAGGCTCATACGCTTTCCGTTCTCATCGACTGCCACGCAGTTTTATCAACTTCGCTCGTCTCATCTCATCGTTCTCTCTCCCCGGCTCGGGCCGGGGACTGTTTCATCGTTGTGATTTCTTGTCGGCACCCGTTTCGGGCCTCAACATTGCACTTACGTTGAGGTGTGTCCCAAAGGGGACTGGCTGACGCTTCTTCTTCTTTCTGCCTCCTATAGGCGCTTCTTCTTGCCTACTATAGGCGCTTCTTCTTGCCTCCTTTAGGCGCTTCTCCTACTTTTTGCCTCTTGTTTTTGCTCCACGTTTCATGTTCGTTGTGGCCTCCGTGCCTCTCCCCCTGTTTTCCCGCCATTTCCCTCCTCGCTCGCCCCGCGTAACAGGCTTCACCGTACCGCATACTTCATTTATGTTCCCCTCGGCCCTCGCGCCGCCATCGGTGCTGCTTGCAGCCATCCCGCTCTCTGAATATACATCCCACCAGGCCTGCCGCGTAACAGGCGTCGCCGCAGGCGGTCGGCCGGCACTCGCCCGCCGACCAGCCCCCTCGCAAAAAACGTCCAAAACGCCTGTGTACTAGGCTAGATTGCGTGATTTCACATGATTTCACGGATTTCGCATATTATTTTAGAAGATTTCACGCTAAAACCTACCGGCAGATTATGTCTGATTTGAAGGATTACAGATGAATTCAGCGGATTTTACCGGATTTTGGCGGATTTCACAAGATTTCGGCGGATTTTACGTGATTCCGGCGGTTTTTACATGACCTTCTAAGGATTTCAGACTAAAATTTGCTGGCAGATTACGCATGATTTCATGATTGCAGGTGGATTTCAAATGATTTCGGGAGGATTTCAGGGAGGGCGTACACATGATTTCAGGAGTGGCGGCCCTCTCGGTTTTTTGCCTTTTCCATTTACCGCCTCACCGCGACCCCGCAGACATTACTGATTCTGAAAGGTCTCAGTGTGTCCTCGGTTTTCATGCAATAAAAAGTTAGGGCTACGTCAGCATTATTTTCTGTAAATGGCGAGTGACGTCGGGCGCACGTTTAGGCCCCTAGACACGTCGCGTGCGTCGGGAACACGGACCCATAGGCTAACACTTTCAGCCCGAGTCGTTCGCCCCGGTCCCACCGTGCGCGCAGTGCAGCGCCTACAAGGTGGTCTACCTGTTTGACGCCAAGGTTGGGCCAAAACGAAAATCGAAATGCGATCCGGGTAAACGTTGTCGCACAGGCCCTGGACTTTGAACAGGGTCTCTCTTAGGTGAAATCTACCAATTAGGCCCCGTACCTCCGAAATCCACGATTTCGACCCATGAAATGGGTTGGGCTAACCTACACCATGCGGCAATTAATTCTGAAGGAGACAATGACTGACCTGGAGTGTATCCATTGGTGGCAAGAGTTGAAGTTAATTAGTGACAAGTATAGGTGCAGTTCTTGTGGTATTGAGATGTCAATGGTGAAGAAGAAGAATGTTACTTACGGCTATTTGTGGAGGTGTTTTAAGTGCAAGACATGTAGGAATATTGGGGCCGGCTCCTAGTTTGCTAAATCTAGACTGACGTTGAAGAATATAATGTTGGTGACCCACATGTGGTGTAACCACCATTCACAGAAGCAAGCCCGCAAGGAATTAGGTAATGGTACACATGCGTCTGTAGACTGGTTTAATATTTGCGGACAAGGTGCTGTAGGAATTATGGTCAGTGAGTTTGAACCTTTGGGTGGTCCTGGCAAGATTGTTGATATAGATGAGTCACTTGTAGACAAGCGTAGATACAATCGTGGCAAGAGGAAGGTTTCTCAGCAGTGGGTCTCTGGCGGAATGGAACAGGGCTCCACCAAGTGTTTTTTTCATACAGTGAAGAAGCAGAACACTGCCACTTTGGTTCCTCTGACAAAGAAAAATATTTTGCCGGGGACCACGATCTGTTCTGATTGTTGAAAGGCAAAACAAATTTAATCATTAATTTGTCTTGTTGTTTCTGTTTACTATAGGCACTGGAAAAAGTTTGATAATGAGAGCAATGACGCAAAAAATCATGACACAACTGGGAATTGACTCAATAATGCTGTTGGCACCAACAGGTGTTGCAGTTGCAACATCAATGTATCGACCATTCAATCCAAATTACGGTTTGTCAAAATAAATGACTTTGTTGAGCTGGAGGGTGCAAATGCTCGTAAATTTTGCAACGAAATGAAGAATGTCAAGTTCATAGTGTTTGATGAATTTAGTATGATTGGGTGTGGGTTATTAGGATTGACAGACGTCAGAGACAAGCTACAGGGAATTATAATGATGAATTTGGTGGGCTGTATGTTTATTTCCTTGGTAAGGTTTTCTTGATTCATACAAAAAAAAAAAAAAAAAAAAAGGTTTTGAGAGGAAAACTTTTTAAAATGTTTCAGGTGGTATCTATCAGCTGCCACCAGTGTTTGATCATCCATTTTATAGGAAGAGTACTCCCTTACACCCTATTGCTAAACAGGGACAATTAGTGGGACAAAAAATATCTAGCGCTGTTATTCTGGCTCATATGTGCGCAGACAAAATGATTCCAAGTTCAAAGATGTTCTCAACAGGATTTGTAAAGGTCAAGAAGTAGTGACCATGGCTGATTTCCAACTACTGTCAACCAGATTCAAGGATGAATTGACATATGAAGAAAGACTTGAATTTGACAATGCTGTGTATTTATCTGGTTACAATGAAAAAGTCAAAAAAGTGAGTAATGACAAATTGGAACGGCTAACAAGGGAAGGTTTTCCGGTGATATAGTCAGATTTCAAAGGAGCCTTAAAGAGTAGTTGTTTGCACCTCTAGATTAGGATTGGCAGTGGTTGTAGCTGCCCGGAGGGGGTTTGGGGGTCATTTCAAAGAATTTCATCAAAAATTTCCCAAATTTATCGGTTTTTTGCCATCTTTGCATGCACATATCTCCGAAACCGTTTGAGCGCCCAGATTTGGCAGGTACTTATCCGTCAATAAGTACTTTCCATGAAAGATATTTGAACCAAATAAATGGGGTTCACCAAAAGGAGCCTTGGGTCGCAACCCCCTCTCCGGACCCGTTTTTGCGACCCTAATCGATTTCGTTCAAATTTTCTACAAGTAAAGAACGTGCTAAATTATGATTTCCCTCAAAATCTGGGCGCTGTAGCTCAAACGGTTCTTGAGATACGTGCATGTAAAGTTGATAATCAGGCTAAAAAGTTTGGAGAATTTTCAATAAAATTCGCGTAAAACGACCTTCAAACTCCCCACGGAGTTCAGAAGGCCGCCGTATAGCGTCGTTACTATGTTTTCTGAAAATTTCGAGTTATGAAGTGCGTCGGAGAGAGAAAACTAAGGGCTATCGATAAGCGAAAACCAGGCGCGGACTGGGCGTAGGAACGCGAGGGGGGAAACCTACGAAGGGGCCCGGTTTGCCAACCTTCCAGGGGTATCTGTACAAAGACCCTACATTACTTTAGCACTACAATTGTATCAGTAATACTGTACTAAAGTATGTCTCGCGAGCGAAGCGAGCGCGAAAAAAAATTGGTTAAGATGGCGACTGCTACGCAATGAAGCTTCAGATTTTGCCTTTCAGAACAACATGAAGTGGGTGGGTCATTTTGTTTGCTCGAAAAAATGGTTAGGAAGACAGCTGTCAATTGCCATATTTTAATACGCCATGATGCCTTAGGTTTTGTCTTGGAGAATCACTCCTCGTTTACCACCGAAATGAACAATGCGTTTCGCGAGCGAAGCGAGCGCGATTTTTTGTTGTTAACAAAGCTGTTTTAATGTGTGCTGTTCCGCGCCTAACGAAAATATATATGTATAAATATTACTCCAGTGATGATCAAAAAGTTTCGTGTCTGTGTGTGTGTGTGTGTGTCTGTGTGTGTTTGTCTGTAATCACGATAACTCGAGAACGGTTTGAGCTAGGTACCTGAAATTTTTAGTGTAGCTTTGCATCATTCGATATGTCAATTAGTTCAAAAGTTATTCTGGTCTAAGAATCCAGCCGCCGATATGGCGTAAATCTAAAACTTTGCAGCGCTATACCTCAGAGGTGACTTTCAAGCACTTACGACGCTGTACGGGGACCCCGCTGAACTGCGTGTCTATAGGGAGCTGCCTGGAGCTACGGATTTATACGGAGACTCCACGAACTCCGTGTTTGTAGGTTTCAAGTGTGGACATCAGACTTGCTGAGATTACTAATTGAAAAAACCTTAGTCATCGTCCAGGGGAGCAAATTTATCTTCTATCAGGTTTGTGTTTGACAAACTGCATTATGAAATGTATTAGTTTGCAGTGACTGCAACCTCGCACTATTTTCAGCCATGTGTGCCAGCTGGTAGACATGGCCGCAAGTAGTGCGAGTTACAGTCACTGCGGACGAATACATTTCGTTGATGGTAGTGAGTAACGCTGCTCCAGGGTTGGCATAGGGAATTAAATTAAATTTTATTAAATCGCACTTTGCTGTGCAAATTTCTTTTGGTGCAAAACATTTCGCCCCCGTGCGTAATTTAATTTGTGCTTTTCATTTTGCACCCAAAGGGCAAAAAGGTCTCAAATTAATTCTGCACTGTGCAATATTCCAATAAAGCTCATTTATGCCCTCGAGGTGAGGGTTTTATTTTCGCACAGTGCGCAACATTTCGCAAAATAACATCCATTTGTCGAAAAACATGCTTTCGCGTATACTCATCTTTCCCCTTATACTCATCGCAAAATAATGCGTTCCTCAAAACCGATACCCTCCGAATCGCGTCGCAACTTGCCAAAATACTCGCCTTCTCTGACCTGGATCGGGAACAAATCCATGCTTTCCTGATACCACATCCGGGGCAAATCCATAGTCGAGACTGGAGCAGCGCAAAGAAAGAATGAACTTTAAAAGCGCTGATTGGTGTCAAACCTCCGACCGCTGGACGTCTGTCCGAGACGCTAGACCCACTAGGCCAGAGCGGTTCGCTGCAAGCGACGGGCAGCGCGCCGGTGTCGATCGCTTGCCAGTCGCTGCTGGCCACCGCTTGCTGCTGCCGCTTGCCGGATGAAATGGGCGAGCGAACGACACCAGCGCGCTGACCGCCGCATGCAAGTGAAGTGAATCCATCTATCCATATCCATCTATGGAAAAGTGACTTTGATTAAAGCTGTTAAACAACGTACCTTATTTGCTCAAAAAAGGTGACGTAGTGGTGTTCCAGACACCCCCCCCCCCCTCCTTCTACGCGCGTGACGTAAATACGTGGACGACCCCCTAAGTGTGTTGGTTTGGAACGATGTGTGTTGGTAACAAAATTAACCACACTTGTCTTGTACATTACTGCGAAGTGATACCAGGTTGTTTCTGTTGTGAACAGTCAGGGTTGGTACACCTGAAGGGAAGTCTGACCCTGACTGACCACCAATCATGGCCGCACTGGAGCGAGCCCAGCATTTACTTCGTCACGTGATATATTGCCAATAAACAGTTAGTCTCAAACATCCGGTACTTGTGTGTTACTTCCCTGATCCTTGACCCAGGGTGTGTTAACTTAACATTAACTTTTTCGTAACGGTAATTCCGATGTTAACATTTTTTTCCGTTATGCTTTTTTGGTTGTTAATTTTCAAACCCAAAATATTTAACGTTAAATATTTTACCTAAAAATAACTAGCTGAAAATTAACGTTATTGAATTACCGTTATAGTATTTAACGTTAATATAAAATAACGAATTAATGTTCTGCTACGCATTTACCGTTAATTCGTGCAACCAAATAAAAGTTACTAATAACGTTATTTCGGTCATCCGACGTGCACTGTTGCCACATCAGTCGGCATGGTTGACAAGAGCACAGGCTCACGAGAGAGAGAGAGAGAGAGAGAAAGAGGGGGAGGAGGGGGGGGGGGTCACTGCCTGTTAAAGAGAGTCACATTCCAGGGAAAGAATAAAAATATACTTCGAGCGGTCGATTTCAAACATCATCACGGTGTCCCGTTCCGGGTAAGAGAAGAACAAAACCTCCGAAAGTAGTGTAAAAAAAATGCGTTGCTCGGAAGTGGCGCGAATTCCGATTTCGGCTTCTATTTCTACTCATCTCAGATTTTCGGGGTGGGGGTGGAGGGGGGGGCTGTTTAATGAACTTGGCTAAGGGTAGGTCCTAGCGATTTTTTCACCAAAGTAGACCCCCCTAAAGTCGCCCACTACGAACTCAGTGGTGCTATCCACAAGGTTGTGCGGCGAACCGTTTAGGCCCTAGGGCATATGTGCCGAAAAAATCCAAGATGGCGGAGGACGTTTTTTGGCTGGTCTCAGTTTCTCTCTATTAATTTGATATCTGAGTGAAGTTTTGGGGTGGGGATTTCGCCGGATTGATCGATGGACACTCCCAATGCATATTCAGTACTTGTGCGCCTTGTCGGCGTCGGTATAGCACAAAGTAGCACCCTCCAAATTAACATGTGTGTTTAAATATCGCGCCATACCGCCATCCCTCGGCATGGCGCGATATTTAGACACATGTTAATTGGGATGCTACTTGTGCTATACCAACGCCAACAAGGCGTACACAACAGCACTGGATATGCACTGGGGGTGTCCAGCGATCATTCCGGTGAAATCCACACCCCAAAACTTCACTCAGATATTAAATAAATAGAGAGAAAATGAGACCAGCCAAAAAACGTCCTCCGCCATCTTGGATTTTTTCGGCACATATGCCCTACATCCTGAACGGTGCGTCGCACAACCTTGAGGATAATACCACTGAGTTTGTAGGGGCTGACTTTGGGGGGGGGGTCTATTTAGGTGAAAAAATCGCTAGGACATACCCTTAACCAAGTTTATTAAATAGCATCACACCCGATATCGTGGCTTCCTAAACTTCTCTCATTATTGATGATAGCCAGTGGCCATACTGCCAAACTGCTCCCCCCCTTCCTCCCCCTTTCTCCACCCTCTCTCCTTCCCTCTCCAGCAGGCTGGCGGTAGCCGTCTTCACCTGCCATGCAGAATTCTGTGAGCCAGTGCGCTTTTGTCAATCATGCCTGCCGATGTGGCAACAGTGTGCGTTCGGTTCGGGTGACCGACATAACGTTATTGATAACCGTTATTTTGGTTACAAGAATTAACGGTAATGTCTTGCTGAACATTAATTCGTTATCAGCAAAAATGTTATCAAGAATAAACAATAAAATCGAAATAAAATTTTCGTTATGCAGGAATAACGGTTATTACTTCGTTTTCGTTAATCGTTAAGTGCTGTAACTTTAACAAATAACATAACGGGTATTGAAATGTTATGTTAATGTTATCACACCCTGCCTTGACCTAGCCAACATCACATCTGAGAACATCCTGTTCAGAACAGTTTCTATTGTGGACCAATATTTGTAGACCGTTTAAAAATGAAAATAAAGAGATTTGAATCGATTTGGATTAACACCGAGGGTGCGTCGAAAAAATTGGGGGGGAGGAGGCGGTAGAGGTCATAATTCGCCACCTGTAAGGAAGAGGAGAGGATACACCTTCGCCGACCAAGTGGAGTGCAATTATAAGATAAGTCGTTAGAAGAGGTGGGATCCGCACGCACAGGGAGGGGTGTGGTCTCGAGCGGCTGCCAAAAAGCTTGGCCCGTGCTAACCACGCCCGTACTATTTTTGATCGGGATCTCCCGCGCGTCTAGCAGACACACCCTCCCCCCTTCAAGCGCTCGTTATGCCCCCTTCCCCACACACCCCATCCTCCCTCTTTCCCCAGCTCTGTGTCCTCGCGCGACAGGTGAACGGGCCATGCAGGCTTGCCGCAAAACAAACCACGTAACAAAACACGAGATAGCGCAGGCGCCTCCATCCACTCTCTCTTTTGCGAATACACACTTCGGTGCAACAGCTGCGTACAACCCAACTCCAGCCTCGGTCCAAGTCACACGCCCCAACCTCCCCGAAGATTGGTGTCTTCCTGTATACTCAAAGTTCTCCAGCAGAAGCTCGTAGAAAAAGATGTGCAATCTTGACCAACACTTACGGGGAGCAAAATTGGTCGCTGTAGCATATGATAAAATGTCCACTAATGAAGAGGTCTATTATGACACCAACACTGGCCAAATAAAGGGACTTGAAGGTTTTTAGCGGTGATATGGCAAGGACTTGTGGACGTGCCGAGCATGACCTCTGGTGTTTATGGTCCAGAATGTTACGGAATGCATTATATTTCCAGTCGTTCTAGTTAAAGGCAAAGATCGGCTTGTTTCTGGAGGGTGTGAGCACCGGCGCCAACGGCAAAATTAGCGTCCATTTATGCTCTTCATACACCTTTAGTGCTAAATCGTTGCGGCGTGTAGTGTTTATATAGTGAGTATTCTTGAAAACCCTTCTATTTCATCGGTCTGCCCCCTTAATTCGAAGTTTCATCCGTGACAGCCAAAGGATCGGTCTGGAAAGGTATGCAATAATTTCGGACCAAGGGTCTACCAAGGTAGAGGTGCTGTAACAATTTTTCGGGGCAGTCGTTTACACACAAATCTATACACTGTTAAAAAAGTCTTGGGTTTTCCCGAAGATTCACTTTCAACAACTACTAGAAATTCCCAGAGGACTCCGTTCTTAGTTTTCATGTCGGAAAGCAGCCGCTGAAAGCTAGATAGTTATTAGTCGCCTGTATGTCTCGAAGCTAAACTCGGCACGTGAAATCTACAGAGTCCTTTGGGAAATCCCAAAGGACTTTGGCAATATTTTTTACGAGTGTTCCTCGGTGAAATCCTAGAACTTTTTTTAACAGTGTAGGAACCATATGGCGTGCAGGTGCTATACTTTTCGGAAGTGTTTTAAAATTAAACACCAATTGATGTTTAGCCCAGTTAAGCACGACAATGTGTTGAGGAAATGCACACTTGAACTCAAACACCAATTGGCGTTGAACATTTAACACTTGTTTTACCAGTGATTGTAAGGTATCATCTGCTAAGAATAGGATGTAGGTGAAACTGGGCACGCAAGTAAATTGTGAGAATGTCTCCTCGGACAGCTACTGTTAGGGAAAAGATGAGCCGGGACGCTGGCTCTCCACTGTGCAACTTCAGATAGAATAAGATGAGCTGTTTGATTCCCCCAACGCAACTGGGCGGAAGGAACGACCGAAGGTGAAACGGATAAACGTCACCAGCAACTCTTACCATCAGGACTATAGGAGGGCCATGCGGGCAAAAACTGCAGACTGGCTATTTGAGCGGAAAGAGCCTGGATGTGATCAACATGTACTACACTCTGATTCTGATCAAGGACTTCTGAACAATTTAATTCGTTATTATGAACGGGTGTGACAAAAACCAGGAGAGAATAAGATAAGAAAGAGGAGGCAGAGGGCATCAGAAGGGAAGAAAAAGAAGAAAAACGGCCTCTCCAATCATAGTAATATTTAAATTATTTTAAAGAATTTCTGACAAAATAATTTTAATTATGAAGGAGGAATTTCGAGCAACAAAGTAGTTTCGTCTGTGTTCATACACAAAATCCAAACAAAATACATCTCCAGAATCTTAAAGACTTTGCCTTTGAAGTTATTAGAAGTGTTGACTTTCCCTGATTACAATGAGCATTCGCTCTACTGGTTTTACAAAACACACTTTAACAGAACTTCTCTTGTTTCAGAAGTATTTTAAAAGAAAATTTATTGAACATTTACAGGATACATTAACGTAATCTAGACCCAAGTGGGGTCCATGCGACAAATATTGAAGCGGCTAGATGTCTCAACGTGCGGCAAGGCGGCAACGGCGGAGCAGAGAGCTTCCTGTCCCCTCTCTGTCGTCTCTTGTTCGAAGGAATACGGTAAAGATGCTTTAAAAGAATCCATGCTCACGCGCTCAAGAGGCATCCAGAAGGGGCACAGGGTGGTGGAAATTAGCCAGATGCGGAGAAGGGATTCTACAAAAAGGCTGTTTAAAAGTGCTATGATGGAATGCGACGTAAGACACATGCTTGACGTGCAACATGGAGGACGACTTCGCGTCGATGACCTGGAAGCTGTTGCACTACCATGTATACTGCAGATGGGGCGATTGGGGAAGAAGTACGAGGAATATACGACTCGTCTCTGCAACACCTAGATGGATGGCTCCTGAAAGACAGGACAAGTAGCCAATTGTGTCACGATGTTCGTCTAGAGTTATTTTTATTTTCTAATATTTATTAGCTGAGCGATTAGCGAAGCCCATTACTCCGCTGACCGAAAAAGTTTCAATGTAATTGTCTGAGTGCACGATAACTCTAGAGGCAATGTAGATAGCGACCTGGGAATTTCAAGGGTAAACTCGGAGAAGTTAAAGCATCAGCCCCAAAATTTCGTCTTTCGCTATATCTCATACCGTTTGGGTGCTAGGGAACATTTCTTGCCGAAAATAAGCAGAAAATTACCAAATAGCTTAGAAAATCGTTTAAAAGGGTGCATACAGGATAGCTGTAAAGGAAATACCCCCTAAAACTACACATTTTGAGTCGAAAAAGACCTTTCTTTCAGTTCCGGGTGCACTCGACCTCTTACTATTACAAAAAAGTTAGTTATAACGTCAAAATCTCACAAATTTGGGACTATAAATATAATCTTTTCCATTTCAGCTTAAGTCCCGTTTCGCATGCTTTGAAGTGATAAGCCAGAGAGTCGCTGCAGGGACGAACGATTTGAGGCCGTGCGGCCACATCTCTGAAGTTATCCACTAGCTTGCATCGGTGTCAGCGCGGCAGGTCAAGCTATGTGTCCGCCAGTGGAAGAGAGTTTCGTGACACATTGCGAAGCCTGTTACGCGAGACGTGGTCTGAAATAGGAAAGTTGTAAGGGGCCTCGACATAACAAAACTTGTTACATGTTCGTCAGACCACGTCTCACGTAACAGGCTTTGCGATATCTCACGACACACTTATCTTGTACCGTTTGAGTGCTAGGGGTCATTTCTTGACGAAAATAAGGTGAAAATGTCCAAATGGTCTATTGATGATACAAAACTACCCTAAAATTCCTAGATCGCTATCACAATAAAGCATTCCGGTAAAGCTGAAATGCAGAAGAATGCGGGGAAGAAGAAAACGGAAGTCACCATGTTAAAGCATAGCGATTTCTGCATTTCAGCTTCACCAGAACGCTTTATTCGTTCTCGAGTTATCTTTCGGACAGACAAACACATAAACAGAATGGAACTTTTTCGGTCAGTGGAGTAATGAGCTTCGCTAACGCTCAGTCAACAAAGGAGACATCTTAGGCAATAAAGCATTCCGGTAAAGGTAAAATGCAGAATAATGTGAGGAAGAAGAAAACGGAGGTCACTATGCTTTTACATGGGACTTCAGTTTTCTTGTTCCCTGCATTCTTCTGCATTTCAGCTTTACCGGAATGCTTTAAATTTTGTAGTATTCGGAAAATCTCATTTTAACGCCCTTTGTTAACAGACACCAAAACTAAGCAATAGAGCATCCTGGTAAAGCTGAAATGCAGAAGAATGCGGGGAAGAAGAAAACGGAAATCGCTAAGCTTTAGCATGGTGACCTACGCTTTCTTTTTCCCCGCATTCTTCTGCATTTCAGCTTTGCCGGAATGCTTTTCAATCAGAACGGGACCATTCTCCCGTCCCGACTGCCCCAACGCCCTTCGCCCGCGACACCAGTGCGTCTTGCAACTTGTTGACGAAAACACGGCATTGTCCGCGAGTTCGTTGTTTTTGCCAACGACGTGGCGTGGCGAGGCGTGCGGTGCGGGGTGCGTATCACATTTCAGGAGGGTGTGTCAGTGTGCCAGCTGCGGGTGGATAAGGGCGGGTGCGCCTGTTATGTGGGAGGTGGCAAAGTGCTGGACGTTAAAATGACTTTGAAGTCTGTACTTCTTTCAAAATATCCTTGCTCTGCCGTCATACTAGCATCATCAACATAATGCTGCACCCTCACGATTCCAAAGAGGTGTGGCCAGTCTTTGTCTCGCTCGTGAGGTATCTTACTCGTAATTTTGATAAGGTATTTGTGTGTGAGTTATTACCAGAGGTTAATGTACATACAGAATTTATATCTCCTGAGTTAGCTTGATTTAACTTTCAAATAAGGAATTTGAGGTTCAAACCAAAAATTAGTGTTCTTAGTTTTGAGTCAATATTTAAATCTCAATCTTTCACAAGGTACGATTCATACCTGAAGCTTAGCCGGAGAACAGTGGTAAGCGGCGGTGGATCTCTGCCTGACAGGGACCCAACCGTCCAGTGCTTTGATGATAATGACATTCCATTATATTCTGTCAAAATATAAAATGTGTAAGTGGTTCAAAACGACTTTGATTAAGAAAAGCTTGTTTACAATTTATACATCAAGCTGCCGCAGAAGAGTGGTAATCGGCGGCAAATCTCTGCATGACAGGGACCTTGTCACAGCCAGAAAAGACAGGTTATTTACAGACAAAGGTCTTTGCAGACAACACGAGTTAAAGTACGTATTTCTGAATATTTTGTAAAAATCTTATTAATAGTGAATGCTTTTGTGTCACAGACTGTCTTACATTTGTTTTGAAAAGAAAAAAAATCATGTTTGAGTAGTAGTGAGTAGTAGTTGGGTCCAATTTACTCTTTGTCTCTTGTTGTTTTGAGGTGGTTTTGAAAAGATATTGAAGTTTTAATAGATAATGGTAATTACATACGCACAGTAAGTAGCTTTTGAATTAGAAATTATCAAAGGTGTTAATCAAAGAGGATGAGCATAATGAAGCTTTTTTCCACTTCATTGCTGTCACACAATCACTATACTTGTTCTAGGTGTTCAATAGAGGTATCAAGTGTTATAAGGTGCCTCTATCATTTGAATTATTTGAGCACATGTAAGGTGCCTTAAATTTTATCAGTGTTCCTACTTTAAAAGTAAGGAATTACGGAGTGCTTGAAGTTCAATCAGTATATAAAAGTATCCTACCTCACCAATCTAATAACAATGTAACAATCTAATAACATCGACTAACGTAAATAAAACAAAAGTAACTGGAATGCGCCAGGCGCGTCGCAGCGTAACAGTGTTTCGTGAGATATCGCGAAGTCTGTTACGCGAGACGTGGTGTGGCGTACGTATAGCTACTTTATATTGGTTGATGTTATTAGATTGGTGACGTAAGATACTTTAACACACTGATTGAACTTTAAGCACTCCTCAAACTCACCGCCACCAGATTGATCCAAAAGAAACTTATCTTGTCAGGCCGGGTCGCATGGAAACTCCATAAACACATAGAAATACAGAGATTGTGCGATAGCAATGAAGTGGGAATGTAAACTTCATTATTCTCTTTGATTAACACCTTTGATATGTTTCCTAATACAAAAGCTTCTTACCGTGCGCAACATGAAACAAAACCTTCACTCAGGTGCCAAAGCGAGAGGACCGGAGAAAGTCAGCGATGACTAATTTTAAAATAGTAATGAACAATCTGGGCTTCCAAATTTTCCCCGAGGCGCGGGAAGCCTTGGAACAGCCGAGCGTGGCGTCGGTACCGGTACGGAAAATTGCTCGGCCCTCCAAACACCTGCTTTGAATATTTTGCAATATTTCATAATATTTTATAATTTTTAAGTATTATTAGTAAAAAATATTTTAAAACTTATAAAATAATAGGGGGGGGGGGGCCTTCTAGTGAGGGGACCTACGAGAATTTACCCTAATTCAATTATTATATTTGTAAATATTGCTGAATAAAATGCAAACTAGATTAGCTGTCTTAAGGGACAAAGTTCAAGGGGCGACTTGAAAATCAACTCTTGTTACCTCAACCTCATCTTCTAGTCGTATGAAAAGGTTCTTTTGTAGATTATATTTGTATTTTGATTTATTTCATGGTGATATTATTTGTTTCACGTGTGCCGAAGTAAACTTTTGAAGAAACTCTTCCATCAGGTATAAGGTATCAATATGGGGTTGAGGTTAACACCCTGTGTCAGCACCGCAGGCCAAGGTAGATGTATGCCAGGCCCGTTGCAGCGTAACAGTGTTTCGTGAGATATCGCGAAGCCTGTTACGCGAGACGTGGTCTGGCGTAATCTACCTTGTTAAACTTCACTAAAACGTTGATATTTACATAGCAATCTGTCAAAATTACAACTTTTTATTAAAACCTTTATCGAACAGCAGAAGTTTCATGTCCCTAATTTTAGAGTAATAAATAAGAATTCATTTCGGATCGGGTTGTTTTTCCAGTATTTGGAATTTGCTTAGGGAGCTTGACTGTCTCGTTACCGGCCGGCAAGGCCAGTTTTATATATCATATTTACCCCCTAACTCGTTTGTCTTGCCTCAGGAAAAGCCAGTACTATCAAGAAAACGAAAAAAAAACATGAAGAGTTCGAGGAGGAAGAGGGCGAAGGAGGCGAAGAGGCAGAACGAGGAACAGCTGGAGCATCGGATGCAGCAGCAGAAATCAAAAGTACCCGATTTTTTTGTTTAGTTCTTTCTTTCGTGGCCTCTATTATCAGCTCTTAGATTCACCCAAGCGATTAGAATAAAATTTCAATATAAGAACAAGCTAAAATTTAGAAAAAATTGAACGAAGTCAGATGTCCTGTTTTAAGTACCATTTCAAAAAATTGAATGTCTAAAATCAACATTTTGAATTTTAAAAATGTTAGCATAGCTGCCCCAAGTACATTTCGGTCGAACCAGGAATTTAATTTTCACTGTTAAATCACAAAGTCAATCAAAGCCAGATTTAAGAATTCATGTTCTACTGTCTGCAAGATCATTTGCCAATTTTAAAATGTCTGTTCTTTTTGTTCAACCAAATAGTCTGCTAAAGCAATGATTCTTGTGACCAGCTGCGATTTGTTTTCAGGTGGTCCCATTATAATCTTGCCCCGATCATAGCGCCTGAAACTCACTGAGTAGGCCGACCCGCCATGCAGCTATGTGAGGCCGGTGGCTCGCCCTGAGCGTTCTCTATAACTCAGTAGTGTACATTGTATGCTGAAATCAGCAGTCACTGATGATTGCTGATCAGTGTACATGGAATGATTGCTGATATATCCGCAATCACCAATGATCACTTTTAGGTTTTTGGCTAATATTTCCTTTTCATCAGGTGGATAACATGAGAAAGGGAAATAGCATTTCCAGATTCCTCGTGAAAAAAACTTTCAAAAGAGGTACTATGACATAGGGTTCAAATTGGGCGCTACCATGTACACTGTTGAGTTATCAGAATAGTAAGAGGTGCCTAATTTGTAGATTCAGCAGGCACAGGGTTGCATGGATCTTTTTTAGATTTCCCTTGTATTCCTAATATGAACTTCTATATTCAAATTTTCATTATTTTTAATTAGAGGGGGGGGGGATTATTGTAGGATAAACTGCAGTTTGAGTTGTCAGACCAAACAATTTACAATTGTAAATTATCTGTTCTCATAAAAAGTTAAAATCAGAAATAGCAGAAAATTGCCTACATTACATTAGAGAGGCTTTTTCTGTTTGAAATTGATATTCTGAAAGAGTATATGAAAATTAATTTTCTTCCTCCTGTAGATAGCTATGATTTAATTGGGAATAAAACTTGATTCCCTATAAGTCACTGAATTAAGAAACAACAATACACTGCTGCTCAAAATTAGCGGCGCACTTTTTTGAGCCGGCGTATTTTCTAAG
>NW_026267170.1:1375663-1377478 GCF_000697945.3 Frankliniella occidentalis | reverse complement strand
GATGCGCACTTCGTGGGGTCCAAGACGAACCAATGAGACGTCTACAGGCCAAATCTCGACATTCTAGCTCAAAACACTTAGAAAATACGCCGGCTCAAAAAAGTGCGCCGCTAATTTTGAGCAGCAGTGTATATTGTAGTTATGGAGTCATTTTCTTGGTTCAATAGACACCTCAGCGAAGAGGTGTCTAGAAGACCGTTGTTTTACTGACAAGTTTTCGCACCATGATTTGTTTGGTATTGTTGGTTATAAAATTCTGCAGTAAGGTTTTCCTCAGAGTTCAAAGCATTACAATTTGACACAAATTTCAGTCACTACTGCTGTACGAACATGTTTGACGCCCACTTTGGACAAAAAAAATCAGTAACAGGCTTGGAGTGTCAAGGTTCACAAAATGCTGCTAGTTTAAAATTCCCGCAGTAGGGTTACGAATTAAGACACTTCAAGTTAAAAGACGAGACTCTACGAATCTCACCTATTGCACAGTTAGATATTTGTATGTTCTGTCTCAAGTTAATGACTCTAGTAGAGCTTGAAGCTTAGCAAGGTTTCTTTTCACAGGATTCCCAACTGACCAGAAAACAGAAAAAAATAAGAAGTCTTCCATTAAGAAGAGATTGCGGGAGTTGGAGAGGCAGAAGAAAGTTTAAGTACTTACAAAGCAGGTAGCTGTGTTGATTCCAAACATCTATCACGGCATTAAGGACTTGACTGGTTGTCTATGGAACCCCCGACAAGACATGGTTCTACAAACAAGGATGTTTCAAACAAAAGATTGTAAAATAAAAATATTGTGACAAGTAAATGCGCCATTAAACAAGATGAAGTACATACCATACAGAGCAATAAACTTCAAAATATTTTTTAGTACATCTTTTTAACTCGTAACTCGTCAAAGGAGAACTCTTCGGACTAAAATTTTGTCCGTTTGGCTCTTTCTCTAACCGTTTAGTCGCCAGAGGCCGATTTCCACACGAAATTACCCCAAATCGCCCCAAATCATTTGAATGTTGTTTCTCAGATATTTGATGATCTCTGATGGGGCAACTCGTCAAAATAAAATACTGGGGGTAAAATTTGTGTTCTTTGGAGGCGAAGGCCTATTTACGAGTCTGCATGTTGCCGGACTCGGGTGTCAGCGCCGCAGGGCGAGGTAGATGTAAGGCAGGCGCGTCGCAGCGTAACAGTGTTTCGTGCACCATCGCGAAGCCTGTTACGCGAGACGTGGTCTGGCGTACATCTACCTAGTTGGCTGAGCGATTAGCGAAGCCTATTACTCCACTGATGATCGAAAATTTTCGCGTCTGTTTCTCTGTCTGTTTCAGAGATCGTCAACGCACGAGCTGTCGGGCTGGCTCACCCGCCGCCAGCCAGCCGCCAGCGCCAAGACGCTGACCCGAGCCCGAGCCGAGGTTTAGGGCTCGGTCCAGCCTCGGCTCAGCGCTCGCTGCAGGTGATGGGAGCTGAGCGGGGCAAGGTGGGGTGCGAGCTGACGGGCTGAGTTCAGGCTCGGCCCATCGAAAGTGCTTCGGGCAGGCAAGCGGACTGCCAGCCCGTGCGTTGACGATCTCTGGTCTGTTTGTCTGTACGCACGATAACTCGAGAACGAGTAGGGTACCCCGCTCAGGGTGCGCGGCAGCTGAAGAAGAAGGCAAGAAGCACAAAAGCAGGGAGTGGGGGAGCGCGTAGCGGCGGTGCGGCGTGCCCCCACTCCTCACTTTTGTGATTCTTGCCTTCTTCTTCAACCGCCGCGCGCCCGGAGCGGGGTACCCTATTGAGCCAGCGACCTGGGATTTTCAAGGTCGTTTTGTATCA
>NW_026267170.1:1369451-1370168 GCF_000697945.3 Frankliniella occidentalis | reverse complement strand
CTCCGCCGAACCAAGTTGCCGGCTCCCTGCCATTTGGTCTGCTGTTTTTACGCATTTACTGCTGTGTAATCTTAGGCTTTCCGGTGGGCCCGTGGCCCTTTAAAATTGGCTCCCTGGACATGAGCAAATAATATAACAGTGTGGGTACCGTCGTTACCACACCAGCCCTTCTGCTTAGTAAAGAACAACAAGATTATAAATACACAAGTCAACGCGTCCTAACAACAATGTTATATCTGGAGCGTGCGGAATAAAGCATTCCGGTAAAGCTGAAATGCAGAAGAATGCATGGAACAAGAAAACGGACACCCAAAAAAGTGGATATTTGATTTGGGTACGGTACTTGACAAGTTGAGGACAGGTACTTGTTTTGAGAATATTTTACTCAATTTGATCTAAAAAAATTCTTAAACCAAGTCCTGGGCCTCAACTTATCAAGTACCGTACTCAGAGATCAAGTATCCACTTTTTTGGGTGTTAAAGCATAGCGATTTCCGTTTTCTTCTTCCCCGCATTCTTCAGCATTTCAGCCTTGCCGGAATGCTTTATACACAATGTTCTATCTGCAGAGTGCTATTTACACAATGTTCTATCTGCAGAGTGCCATATACACAATGTTCTATCTGCAAAACGCGGGTTTCGGGACACCTCCAAAGAAATGCTTATTACTCCGTAACCGCTCGTTCTACTTCATTTTCGCAGTCAATAGTTAAACAT
>NW_026267170.1:1366622-1369401 GCF_000697945.3 Frankliniella occidentalis | reverse complement strand
AGTTTCCCAAGGGGTAACTCATCAAAGTAAATTCCTTTGGTCGAAAATTTCGTCCGTTTGGCTCTATCTTTAACCATTTAGGCGCCACAGGGAGTTTTTGACGAAAACAAGCGAAAAAATGTACAACCCTCCATGCTTATTCGAAGTAACGGGAAGTTGACGGGCCAGAGGCCCGTCCTTTTGTGTACATTTTTGCGCCACCCGACTCGGGTGTCAGCGCAGCAGGCCTTGGTATATGTATGCCAGGCGCGTCGCAGCGGAACAGTGTTTCGTGGGATATCGCGAAGCCTGTTACGCGAGACGTGGTCTGGCGTATATCTACCTAGTTAATTTTCATGGAAAAGTCTCGCCACGCCAATAACTGCCGGACGGAGCGGGCGGAACTACCGCCCGCCTCCGGGCTCGGCTCGGGGGGCCACCCGGCCCGTTGACGAAGAGACGGCCCGACCGCCCATCGCAGAACTCTGGGGCCTCATGCCAGATATCGAACTGGTAAGCTTAGTTTTAATCTTCATTGTTCTGTAAAGTTTCTACCATTCAATCAACATTTTCTGTTCTTCAGGTGAACATTGGACACAATGTTATGGCAGATAATGATGTATGGTCTAGTATAGATAGGAAGGATGACTGGGCATATTCTGCGCTGCTTGCAGTATTTGGTGAGCATAACAAGTATAACAGGGTGCGTTAGCCCCGGTTAGCCCAGATAGCTTGATTAGAACCTGAGGCTGATCCCCACCAAACCCCCGTGCCTTTATGTTCTTGAACTTCAGTTTTTAGCTTTTCTTCCAATTAAAGTTATATGTTGTTTTATTTATTGTAATTCATGGTTCACCCTCATCAGATTACTACAAATCATAACTCAAGAAGAAACCTGATATTTTATTTGCAAGGCCCAGAAACCCAGTGAAGAATGGGAACGTGGATTCAACTTCGAATCGACGTCGAAACATCGGAAAGAGGTGGATTTGGGGGACAAAGTGACGTTTATTCGACTCTTTCGACGTCAAATCGACATCGAATTGACGTTAAAGAGTTCTCATTTCTCAATGAGAAGGAGAAAAATCAAAATGGAGCGCCTGAACTCAATGAGGAGCAGTGGGCCAATTTTTTAGAGGATAAGTCAGAGGAGGATCGCACAAAGAGGAGAAAATCTACTCTCACCCGTGTTAAAAAATGAGCTGATCCGAGGCTGCGGTTAACTGATATTTTACTGATGTACAGCTGCGTGGAGCTGACGTTAACTGAAACTAAACTACTTTAAGCTGTTCCGAAGCTGATCGAACTGACTATTACCTGACTTTAGCAAACTCGAAGCCAACCTGGGACTGACGTCTTTACGCTCACGTCTAGAAAAACTGACAAAACTGAGAGTAACTGAACTAGTAAGTGAAATATGACTGAACGTAAGCTGCGTCGCGCTGACCATCTCCTGAGGTAACTGATAGTAACTGAACGGGTAACTGATGTAGTACTGAGCGGACCTGACGCTGGCTGAATCCAGAAACTCAGTGTGACTCAGCAACGGTACAGCTTTTCCGCAGTACATTTTTGTTACTGAGTAGAACTGACTAACACCTGATCCGGGGAGCTGATAGCGGTTCAGTCCACGATCAGGTAACGGCAGTGATCATCTGTACTGAATCGAACTGCTGTTTGCTGAGTCGTGGCTACTGAGGTCCACTCAGCTGACGTCCAGCCAAAGGCAGTCAGAGCAGAAGCTGAACTGCGACCGACTACGACTGACGCTAACTGAATGGAGAAACTGAGCGTGACTCAGTAACTGTACAGCTTCCCGCAGTAGATTTAGGGTACTGAGTGAAACTGAGTATTACTGGTCTTTGGCTGATTCAGTTCCATCTCATGTTCATTCAGTAAGTGTCGGGTGAACTGATAGTTTGCTGATGTAAACTGATTCGCTGTCAGCTCCATGTCGGCTCGAGGCGCTCCAAGTTTGCCTTCAATCCACTTGGCTGCCACCGTAGCAAGGTGGCAACAAAGTCACTCTCAACTCCCGCTTTACTTGCAGTTTGCCACTTACTTTTTTTTCCCCAGGGTGCGACGGCCCATTCTTGCTGGTCGGTCAATTCCAAGTCGACAGGGAGTGCTTGTAAATTACAATTTCATATTTTAATTTAATGACTTTTACCATGGAAAATTTTACCGTAGTCTAACCCACACGAGCATTTTTCACAGTGACAATGGTAGAGAATGGGGGTAAATACTTCTGTGAAATTGGGGCAAGGATAAGATTTAGTTTTGAACAAAAATCATGAAAATTATTGTAAATACCCAAAGTCTACAAAGATACAGAGCCTGCTCAATCCGTTTAACTTCGGACCAATTATCGTCCAGTCGACTCTAATTGTGGCCCTAATAGAAAATGAAGGTCCTACCAGGGGGTGGCAACGCGGCGCTTCGGAGTGACCCCATGCGCTAGCGAGACCCGGCCCCTACCGAGGGGGCAGAGTTCTCAAACGGGTGGGTCCCCCTACCCGCACGCCAGGCGTGCGAGAGAGCGCGCACTACGAGCCGAGCCGATAGGTGACGCAGCCGGCTCGGCTCAGTGGGGGCAATGCAACCTTGTGCCTAAATTTCCAGCTAAATATGCGAAATAGAGGTGATTGGACGCACCGCTACGTCAAAACTGGATAGTAACAATAATGTGCAAAGAAAATATTTCGAAATTGTTTTCCAGTTTTTGTTTTCTTTTGAAAAATGCACCGTGAGCAGAAGAAATTCTTCTTTACTTTGTAGTTTCTAATAAATTTTGAATAAA
>NW_026267170.1:1355884-1360045 GCF_000697945.3 Frankliniella occidentalis | reverse complement strand
ACGCAGCATTTTAGTCCCCCGTTAGGGGTGCCTATTGCTTTCGCCCGAAAGTTTCCTAGTCCTATTTGACGATGGCCTCTTATGGCCAAGCCAATCGTGCCCGAGAGAAGTGTAGATCCGCCTTCTAATAATTTTATTTCATAATAACCAAAAAGTATGTGAAGCCCAAAAGTACAACCAACCTACAACTAAAAATAAATATCATATCATTTATTAGTTATGACAACATCTAAATAGATTATTTTGACTACTTCGACTTAAAATTAAATTCAAGGGGGCCGTTTACACGTTAGCGTTAAGGTGGATCTCCAATGGAGCAATCTACGCTACCCATCACCCATCATCCGTCACCCATCACTTGCGATTTCGTGTTTTTACATCGTGAAATACAATCATAAGTTGTATAGTCATATTAATTGTTCACACACATCCTTAGTCTTAACCACAACCCGAGTTGTACGCGTAAATACACGAAATATCAAGTGATGGGTGACGGATGATGGGTGATGGGTAGCGCAGATTGCTCCATTGGAGATCCACCTTTAGAATTTCTTTTCTCTTCGTAGACGTAAACCTGTGCTCAAGAACTATTATAAAGTTGTGAAAATTTATAATAGTTCTTGCGCACAAGGTAATGTTGCACTATAGATGTATTACATCTTAAGAGAACCGCAATATATTGCAATAGAGAGCTTTTTCTTGATTTAAGGTAAGACAGGACTGAAACTGGAAAAGTCGGTCGAAAAACCGCTATTATGAGTTCAAAATCTAAATGATAATTAAATTGAGAAAATGCTCTCTATTTCAATCTAAGTTAGTTTTTTGCGGTTCTTTTAAGGTTTAATACGTCTATCCTTAAACGTAACTGTGAGCGCGAGACGTTTTTTTAAATTTCACTACTTTGAAAAACCTCCTGCGCACAAAATTATGTCCAACTATTATGCCTTGCAAGAACCGCAATAAACTTATTGAAACAGAGAGATTTTTCATGATTTAATTAGCATCTTGATTTTAAACACAAAATAGCTGTAATTCGACCGACTTTTCCAGTTTCAGTCCTGTACTACCTTAGATAGCTTGTAGATTTTAAACTGAAAATCACGGTTTTTCGCAAAACTTTTCGAAACCCACCCAAGTTTAACTTTAACACGGTTTAAAATTATTTTTTCACCTCGCACTACTTTTTGGGGGGGAATTGGGGGGGGGGGGGCACACACGCCCCCACGGACGGGAAGATGGCTTAGAGCCAGCTTGCTGGCTGCCCGAAAGTCTGCCGTATACATTCATAAGAGAGGCTGCTGTGGACACAGGAACTGAAATAGAAAAGAAAGAAAAGTCAGGAGAAACGGCAGAGTTACAGTGCGGGGACCACCACTGACGTGTTTGGACGTACATAGGATTACAAGATTATGAATAGTTGTTTTTGAACTACTCTTTTTCACAGAGCAGGTCTTCAAATGCTAGCCACAGATTGCAGTGTGCAAACTAGTTTTGATTAATTTCGTTCCGGATTACTAAGGAGTTCCACTTGAATTTGTACACAGGATTACAGGAGTCGTGCCCTCTTCGGGTATGGGAGGCCGAAAAATAAATGAGTGTGAAGTCAATGAGATGACAGGAGCGTACGAACTCTTCCCATAGTAATCGGCGCGAAATTGGCTATTTCACCCCGGCTGATAAATGTTCGCCGAGTGATGAATATTCACAGGGATTTAATAATGACTTTCCATTATCACCGGCTGCCTTATTTTGTCCCTTGTAGCCTGACGGGGATAAAACGGCGGCTAGGGTGTGGGGGTCGCTTGTCAGCTGACTGACGGCCGACCGTGCGAAAAGATCCGCGTCCGACCATTGGAGAAGGATTTGTCTTGTTGCCGCCTTCTTTGTAGTCTTGTTGACAGTTGACGGCCTCTCTCACTTCTCTTCTCCCTTTCTCTTATTGCTCGCTTTCTCACTGCCGTCTTTACATTCACCCCCTTTTTTTTTGGCAAGACCCTCCTCCCTTACTGTCCCGTTCCCCTCTCCGCTCCTTGTTGGACCGCCGCTCGAACAGCCCGAGAGACTCGACGTCAGAAAGGATCCGTACGAGGCTGGCTAGCACACGCCTCGCAACAAAAGAACAAACAAAGCGACGCCTTTCCGCCCCTTTATGGACGCAGAGCTGCCGGCGGCGTGCAGCAGGCTGGCGGCAGGCTGGCGGCGGGCTCTATGCGAAGCGATATTTAGCTTTTAATATAAGGCGGTGACTGCCTTTTCCCTACAGCCGGTGTAAAGGCGACATGGGGTGTTCATGGGTGAGAACGGGAGGACGACCCCGTGAGACAGAACCACAAAATGCTCATCAAAATAATTTAGAAAGTAACAATTGCAGAAGACATGTCGCACATAGCATGGCTGTACGTATATTGTGAATCCAAGCCAGTCTGTACGAGGAAGCGAAGCGTCAGTGCACCAACAGACAGCTTTGCGTCTGAGCGAAAGTGAGCATAAAGAGGCTATGATCGCGTTTAGACGTACATGGGCGTGGGTGCAAAAGGGCGCCGGTGGATTTGACCTGACCCTTCCTCCTTCCTTCACTTATTCTTTCTTTCATCTAGCCGATCTGTTTTGCACAATCAGTTAAGTCGTGCGCCGTCGTGAGCTCATGCAATCGCGATCGACTGTGATCTGTCTGACATCTGTGCCACTAGAAAGGCCGTAGAAGCAGATGAAATTTGGGCTATCGTAGGCTTCATTAACGCAAATCTTGTTTAGGATACTTCTTCACAGTTAAGCCCATTTTTGGCCCAAGTTGTTCAGGTCATGAAAACTTTACGATATTATCCATGGATTTTAGAAACTTCGGTTAAAGAAGACCCCATACGCTGCCCTTACAAAAAGAGGGGGGGGGGGGGGTCAACATGTCTCTAGGATGTCTCTTTGAGAGACATCGTTCAGACTCCGCCGAGGCTATCGCAAGCCATGCCTGAGCCTGTGCTGGGGCAACTCAGAGACACTTGGAGTGGCTCTATGAAGGATCTTTTAAGGCCAAAAAGAGACATCCTAAAGCGAGCATGCGGACACCGAGCAGACTATCGATAGACATTATAGGGACTGCCCGGAGACAACGCAAAGACTGCGAGGAGACTTCGTGAAGACATCCAGGAGACACTATAGAGACATACAGGAGACACTACAGAGACATCCAGAAGACATCAAAGAGACAACGAGAAGACAAAATAAAGACATCCTGAAGACAACTTTAGACGTCCCCCGGTCACGGAGAAACAGCGCGCGGAAAAATTCGATGCGTACTGGATTTCAACAGCACGACACACCGCGTGATGCGCACGGCACGCAGCACGGAAAGAGGCGAACACGTCGCAGCGGGCGGGACTCGACCCGACGTCCGGTGTGGGAGAGCGGCACGGTATCCACTGGGCCAGGGCGAATACAGTTGGTGACTGGGCGGATCCCTCCTTTGATGCAGAGACAAGTGTGTTGTCGGTAAATCGGTAGAGGTGATGAGCAGCCACCGACTACTGTATTCGCCGGCTTCCTGATCGCCTCGATTAAGCAAATAATTGGCTTGACGAACCATGCATCGCATGGCAAAACGGCTTTGCGTAGTGTAAGAGGATCACATACGTAATCGTTTGCTTTCATGAAAAGAAAAAAAAATCACCTCCATCTCCCCGTGATCTCTAGGAGAACGGCTAAGGATAGGACAATGTTTTCACACCATTATTGTGCTCAGCCCTGAAAGTTTACCCGGGCGACTTGGAATCTTGGCCATTGGGCTGCCCCGCTGCTGATGCCCTTACTTCACCTTTAAAGATGCTATCATCAAAGGCATTTACTAGTAGTATACTAAGGAGCCAACAATATACTACGTAGTTCATTTTGGGGTGTTTTTGACCCCTTTCCCCCTCTATGACCGACCGTAGTACTGAGCCAACCCCCCTTACCCCCACCGGTCACGTAGTAAAACCATATTTTGTTTCCATCTAAAAAGTGGCGCACAAGCTAGGGAACGCCTAGCGACCAAACGGTGAAAGATAGCGCCAAACGGACAAAATTGTAGTCGGAAAGGGTCTTTAAGAACGAATCAGAGCAGACGACGAGGTGTTTTGCTAGCGCAAAACAGGAGTATGTCGAATACTACGTGACCAGCGCCTGCCC
>NW_026267170.1:1350922-1355834 GCF_000697945.3 Frankliniella occidentalis | reverse complement strand
TGCACCGTGAGCAGAAGAAATTCTTCTTTACTTTGTAGTTTCTAATAAATTTTGAATAAAATTTCAGTTTTAATTTTATGAAGCAAAACGCATTTGTTCTAAAGAGCACACACCATGAGCAAATCTTCGATTCTACATTGAATAAGGAAGATATCGCGGTTAAAGCGGTTGATCCCCCACTTGCACCTTCCGCACGGTGCGGCGGGTAGCCCATACCCGCTCGGACCCACCCGCAAGACCCACCCGTTTGAGAACTCTGGCATTGCTTCCATAGCTTCCAAGCATTTACTTGGGACAGCTTTATTCAGCGTTAGGGAGGATCTGATCTCAGCATCTAATTCCAACAGGCGGGCCTGCCCCTACCCTGGCCTCAGCGCGCCGCGCTATAGGAGCCGGGCCCGACTGCAGCGCTACAGTAAGCTCAACCATGTCCTATCAAAACGTCTGAAAAACTAAGACAACGAATAATGAATCGAAAGGGGAAGAGTTAAGCTACATCCCAGTGTGCCTGCGGACTAGTGTCGGTCGTCCGAAGTGAGCGAAAAGATAGTCTGAAGGCAGAGCAAGCTCTACCTGTCCCGGACTTGCCCCTGCTCGCCTCTTGTATTGTTGAAATTTCTCTGCGATTTCGCCATGGATCAAATTTCTCCTGTGATCTGGTGAAAGCAGACTAAAGTTATGGGATAATTGAGTATAAGCGAGGCTGATAGGCCAACAAAGAGAGAAGGTCCTAAAACAGTGTTTGTTTGAATTGTGTTCGTAGCAACAAAGACCTAACCTGCGCACCATATTTCGGTGGTTCCTTCCCTCCCTGCTAGGCTCAGATGACCCAAGATACAGCCCCTGGCAAAAGTTTTGCTAGAAACAGCGGGATTTCAAGCTCTGCTCGGTGCGCCCACAACCATGATCATCTCACACCCGCGCCATTCCTCTAGGCCACCGGGCGCGAGCCAGTCGCATGTACGAGCGAAGGTAAGCTACATAAACATAAACATTGTCGATCCGATGGGAAACTGTTTACCAGACGGCCCCGCCCCACCCCTGGTGCCTGCTGGTGCCCCACACCACTAACGCCTAGCATCGGTCCTGCAGCTGGTCCGGCGCTGACGGATACATGGCGGGACGGAGGGTGACGCAATGGAGGTGTGTGTGTGTGTGTGTGTGAGAGAGAGAGACCTCGGCCCGCCCCTAGCGTCGTTTCGCCCCGCAAATGACCGAAATCATTTTGATGAGTTGGGAACAACGCCGAGAGTTATAACTCCCTCTGGCTGCAGCAGAACGTCGCTTGAGAAATTAGCTTGGTTGGCACAGAACTTTATGTCCTATATTATTTTCATTTTCTTCAAAGGCGACGACGTTGTGCTTTTCTCTAGGACCCTCGACGGGTGGAGCGAAAGAGATAGGGAGGGAAGGGAGAGAGACCGCGACAGCCCAGGGCTTGGGAGAGAGCGATTGATCGAATGATTTATTGCTTTATGGGGGCAGGCGTGTAAAACTCTTCAGTCATACGGTATATAGGCAGAATTTTTTTCAATAACCCAATTTTCCAGCGAACTAGCGAATTTGACCGTACTTTGCACGATAGATAGTTGTGCCGGCTCTCAGGTGTGCAGCCCCTACAGTCCGCAGTTTTTAGCTTGACAAGCTTTGGAATTATAATGAACGTAGAACGTAACTATTAACTATGGCACGTACCTTTTGTTTGATGAGGGCTATTTTTAATATCTTATTTGGAAGCTCCAGAAATCTGCTGATGACGCTAAAGCGAGACACCCGATCGGTGTGGACCGTTTTGCTCTGCGAGCCCGTGAGGGGGGAGCTTCGTGAACTGGTAAGTCGAAAAATGTCTGTGAAACGGCTTTGGCCGCCGTTCTTTTTACTATTGAATTACGCGTCTATGTGCACACCTGGCAAGATGCAACTTTGACAATGTTGTTTGTGCATTTGAGTAGAACAAAATACTCTGGAAACCCAAGTGTGTACATGTATGCGTTATTTTCTGAATACCTGCATGTATGCAGCAATTACTGCATGTATGCAGCAAATACTGTATACATCGCTATGTACACACGTAAAGCTCTATGCTAAAAGCTTAAAGTGTGTACTTGGCCATATATATTCAGTATTAGCTGCAGACGGTCATGTACACTCTATTTCCTGCACGCATGATCATACGCAGTACTTGCTGCATACATGGCACTTGGGTTTCCAGAGTATAGAAACTTGTCCTGCAGGAAATACAAAGTGTCTCATGACAGGTGTTTCCAAATAACTGCTTACAAGGACCTGACTGTTCTTGTAGCCCGTAAACTGCCTTGTGGCATGGTTGACGGGAAAAGTGTGTACGATACGCCCGTTTTACTATATAATCTCTCCTTCAGACAGACTAACGTGGCGGTGCTGCTGGGGCTAGGCGAGGGCGACTAGGCTAGGCCGAGGATCGGGTGGAGTGAACAGTTAAGGCTCCTAGGGAGAGCTCCTGAGCTCCTCCCTAAAGCCGTACGTATAATCACACGGTCGCGGCGTCGTTCATAATATTGTAAATCGAGTCGTGAACAGCGAGTACAAGGAGCCGCTCTGATGCGCTGGCAGCAGTTCGGCCTCCCCTACCCGCTCTGCCCCGTCCGCAAGGAAACGCTCCGCCCACTCGTACGCCCCCTCCCTCTGCCCCCAACGAGCCCGTCCCGCCCCACCCCGACCCGCCCCCGCACCAGTCCACCAGGCAGCTCGGCGTGGGAACCGCTATACATTTTTGCGGAAACCTTGCGAAAGTTCCGCACTGACGCGCGCCCTGAAGCCAAACGACGGTGAGGGCCGTGTAAAACGGTTTAACCGCTAGGGAGGGGGCACTATGGGGGGACGGGGTCCGGTGCGGTGGTGAATGTGTGCGTGTTAGAGTGAGCGAATGAGGCTGTGGTGGGAGAAGGGGGAGAGAGAGAACTGAAATTGTCCATCGGTTAAGCTGTACCGGGTGTAACAGAGTCGACGCCGCGCTGTTTTGAACGTTTGTCTACCCGTCACACATGCTAGGCGCCATGGTCCACACAGAAACTTGGGACTACTGTGCAAGGAAGGTGCAAATTTTGTTGGCTGCACATTTCGTTCCAAAAGAAATTACTCGTAATGTTACAACTTTTTATTTTCCAGGAGCAAAACGAAAGTGACTGTTTTCGATCAGACATGTCGTTTTTGACAACTTTATCAATGTTGTTATTTTACAACATGTTTCTTAAGAAACAACATGTTTTGCTAGAAAAAATTAAACGTAAACTTCGTTGTTAATTGACACAAATTTTTTAATCAGTGAAATTGTATAACGCTTACAAGTCCATTAATTCACTTTGCCCGTTAATGGCCGTTTGTTGCTCCGGAGCAACAAACTTATTTGACTATTTATTCACGGCTACATTTGAGTACTGTATTCATCAAACTGGCGCTGGTCAGCTTTAACCCGACGTCTGGCCCCGCTACCCAGACAAGACCTACGAGTAGCATCGACGCCATTCCCGGGGATGTTGCTTCTTGCTGACTGCATAGGTGAATTCGTGAATTCCCTCCCTAACTCCTAGGCCGTTGTCAAATTGTCAAATTCCTGGTGCACCAAGTGTAGTGTACATTGGCAAGATAAATACTTAGATGTATGTTAAAAATGCGTAGTTGGACACTTGCAGTTTTACTCAATGGTGGTGCTCGTGTGCCTGTAAGGTTACGCTACTCATCTTTTTATCATGTTCGATGCGCCGTCAAAAGATGAAGCAGATTGATTATTTCAAACCCCACCTGTGCTTTGTCTCCCTATTTTTATTGCGAAGAATGAAGTGGAGGGTGTGGTTCTGAGGACGTCGCCGCGGCATGGCGGCACCCAAATCGCATGGTCGTTTAGAAAACTATCTCATCCGCCCCAAAATAATTAAACGCGGCTCCTGGCAAAACCCCCCGCTCTGGTCGCGCCGCGAAAAATACGGCACGCTGCTCTGCGCACAAACTTCAATGCTCGGCGGCGGCAGGAGAGTGCGCAACAAGCTTTATTAGCGTTGAGACACAGCCGACACAGGTGGGTACTCCCTGGGCGTTATAAAACAACAGGGAGCCACGGCAGTTAGCCGTCTGGGCGCGGATGTCTGACGGACGTCGTTTGTCCCCCTGCAACTGCAACTTATGACGTCTGACTCTTGTATGTGTCCTGCGGAACGCATGACATAGCTGCTATGGGCTACCATACTACTCAGCAGGGGCTCGGCGGTAGGTTGAAGTAAGGGAGTCGAATTGTGAGTAGCAGCAGTGCACTTTACCTAACCCACGCCCTTTTTAATGTTTCTATGTGCACCTCCTATCCACCTATCTACTACCGTTGTCCGCCATAATAGTTCACGCCGGGATGACGAGCGTGTACTGTCAAGTAGAGTGTCACCGGACTTATGTGTGCACACCTGAGTTATTATGACTTAATATTGTAACTAACCAGCATAATAACTCTCAAGTTACAATATTGTACCCGAACACAGTTACACGGAAAAAACAATTAGTCCTCACAACTAGCAAATTAGCTAATTTTGGGATAGCTAATCCCAAATTCGCTGTGGCAGCAGATAGTTGGTTGCCACAGACAAGAGTTAGTTGCCACAGCGAAGCTGCCGCCGAAGGAGCCAATCGGTTCGTTCTGACAAAAGCTTCGCTGTGGCAACTAACTCTTGTCTGTGGCAGCCAACTATCTGCTGCCACAGCGAATTTGGGATTAGCTATCCCAAAATTAGCTAATTTGTTAGTTTTGACAAGTAATTCGTTTTGGTTTTATTCGCGTATGCACACAAAAGTCCGGTGCTAGTTCCAAATCTTGTCCGCACACATTTAGAGTGTACATCTGACATGTAGGCGTCACCAGTGTGGCGGAGGGCGGGCGAGAGGGGGGGGG
>NW_026267170.1:1340626-1344467 GCF_000697945.3 Frankliniella occidentalis | reverse complement strand
GATAGTATGTTTGTTACACAGCGTCTGGGCCTAGTTTGTAGCGACAGGATGCTCAACAGGCGCTACGACCACCTCCACCACCAGGACCGAGCCTGGAGGCCGGGGGATGCCGGACAGCTGCCCCCTCCCATCTCTGCACACCGCACCGCCCGCTCCCCTCCGCCCGGAGTAGGGCGGTGCGCCCGCGCACTCCCCCCCACCACGCCGGTCTGCCTTAAAGGCTTCGCAGCACCCCCTCCCCAACCATAGAGACCCTGTCGCCCGGAGCCAGAGGATCGCGTCGCAGCGTCCGGTCCGATCCATCAGCCGCGAATCGAAACGAGTGGCGGGTAGTGTCGTCGGGTGGCGCGGCGTATCATAGTGTGCCAGAGGGCATCGCTCAGAGCAGCGTAGTGGGGCGCGGCGGAGCGCGGCGGGGTGTATCGCGGTGCACTGTGAGGTGCTGACCGAGTAAATGGAGCGACCCGGGGATGGTGCCCGCCGGGCAGGGCTACTGTTGCTTCTGGCATTTGCACTCCAGGTAGGTCTACAAATAACACCCAAAAAGCACAGTGCGTGGGTGTGTAACAATTTCTAACTCGTCTCGATGTGAACACAGTGGTTCAAAAACTGATTAACACCACAAAACTTGTAAAACGACTTTCAGACGGGTATTTTTATGATTAATATCTTCAACTGTTTCCAATGCCAATTCAATCGACAGTGATTTTGAATATTAATTTCTGTCTTATTGAAAAATGCAGCGATTATCTGTTATTGCTACAAGTGTCCAACCGGTCAATACTTGCAAGTGTTTTAACGATTGCTACTACATAACTTCTGAGCTACGATGAAACCAGTCTTGTTGTCATAACTTCGAATTGCAAAGCAGTGCTCGGTTTGCACCTGTTCAACAGTTATTCGCACGCTGTCTAAAATCACAGTGAACCCTATACATAAGCGGCACAGTGTGCCTGTAGGCAGACTGTTCTGACAGTGCTGTGAACGCTGTCCCATCCGCGAGGTTGCCCTAAGCAGACGCCTGGATTTTCAGTTTAATCCCGCTTTTTCAATGTAGATGAGACAGGCGCGGTATAAGATCTGGGGGGCGGTGCACCGTGTGTTGCCTACTTACACCCTACGCTTTAGGTGGCTTACTAGGGAGGATGGGGATGGGAGTGGGGAAGATGGGGGATAACCCCCACCCACTAGCATTGCCAACCCCTTATACCGAGCCTGAGACTGTTTTCCAACAGAACAATTACCACTTCCAGAGCGTCTGATGAACGCTTAGTTCTCACAAAAAAAAGGACTGCAGATGTGCAGTGGCTTTAGCATATTATTGTGAGTTTGTGAGTAAATCAAGAGCACCTCGCCCGGCGATCACCAGTGCGTTTGTCCTGGTAATTTGATGGAGTGCTGTTTAATTGTTGATGAGTCATTTGTGTGATAGACCTCCGTCGTATAGACGTTTTATCCAAAGCGGATATTCGTACAGTCGCCCAAATATCGCTTTTTTTATCCAGCAACAACCTCTTCACTGTGGTCAATATTTGAAATTTTGGCCACGGTGTTTGCTGCGGAGTAGTCATAAAAATCAAACACCGTGGCCAGAATTTTGAATTTTGATCACAATTAAGAGTTTGTCGCTGGAAACTATGAGCGTGCGGCGTTGCCACATCGTTTGGATAAAAGGTCTATTTTCAGCCACTTAGACGAAGTGCTATTAAAAATTGATTTTTTAAGAATTCTACCGTAGTCTATTTAACTTTTTAATGCAGTAGTTAAATTTGACCTTGACTCGTACTTGTGCTAACATGTGGTTTAATTAGAAAATAACGCAATTGCATGTTACGAAGAGCTGTTGGTTAGGACGGTTAGGTTTTAATATCATTTGATTGGAAGCTTTAGAAAAGCTGCTGGTGGAATTGTTGGAGCTAAACTTTGCCCGATGGTCGCCGGCACTGCTGTCACATTCCAGCCAGACAGGTCCCAAAGACACCGCCATCCAGGAGTGGCACAAAGTGCTGCGCACATAGCACGGTGGTAGTCGTGCCATTCGAAGATTCAGCAGGATTGTTAGCTGTTCTTCTAAACAGCAAACCCACACTCTCAGCCCGTTACTGACACTTTGCAAATACACAATGAACTTGCTTATACAGCAGTAATACTCACAAAATTGCACGTAATACTCACAAATTTAGTTAGTACTACTAATTATTTTGTTAGGAATTACTTAGGAAGATGATCCTAAGTACTTGCTAACAAAATAATTAGTATTACTTACTAAATTTGTGAGTATTACGTGCAATTTTGTGAGTATTACTGCTGTATAAGCAAGTTCATTGTGTATTTGCAAAATGTCAGTAACGGGCTGAGAGTGCAAATGTCGGCTTATGCCTGCAGAAGTGGCGTATCTGTGAAAACACGCGGAGCACTGGCGGTTCAGCGCCGGCCTGGCCGACAGGGGTGGATCTGGGAAGGGACGGTCATCACAGGCGGATCTGCTTTTCGGCTGATCTGCACAATCAACTTCGGAGGCCTGTTGCTCATCGTAGGTATGTCGTACAGTATTGAGTGATGTCGAAATTTAATCAGGAGGGGGTATAAACATTGCAATGAGACATCAATGCGCATCGTGGGTATGTCCTGCAGTATTGACTGATGTCTCATGTCAATGTTCATATCCTAGAGATTAAATTTTGACATAACTCAATACTGTACGACATACCTACGATGAGCAACAGGCCTCCAAAGTTGACTGTGCAGGACAGCCGGAGAGCAGATTAACCTGTGATGACCGTCCCTCCCCAGATCCGCCAGTTATGGCCAGGTCGGCGCAGAACCACCAGTGTTCCGCGCCTCTTCACAGATACGCCACTTCTGCAGGCATACGTCGATGTGTACTTCGGGTACTTTGGGAAAAGTTTCTATGGAACATTTATAGACGGACTTGCAGATACTCTTGAAGTCGTGGTCTTGTGAAGGGTGGCCTGCTAAGGAATCATTCAGAAAGTACGTCCGTCATTCTCCGTAATGAATCTGTCAAGCTTAGCCTCCACATGCTGTCATAGCGCCTGATGCGTCGGCAACACATTGCTTACAATGCACGCAGGTACTGCGGGGTGGCCTACCCCGAGTCTCGCAGGCGCCAAGCTCCCGTAATTTGCTGAATGAATCTTGGAAAAGCAGAAGTACTTTCTGAACGATCTCTGAACGGTTTAGTCCCGAAAGAAGTACGCGGTTCGTACAGTCCAAACTACATACCGAGCCAGTACCGTACTATCAGCAACATTTCAAAACGGCCCGAAACGTGCCTCCGGATGTCTTTAGGGCTAGTCGGAGCCGACGACAATACACAAAAAATGCACTTACAGTACACGAAAAAGCGAGACGGTCGGGTATCGTTCCTTTATTCCCTTCCCTCATGAGCCTATGACTTGGCTTAGATCTTTTGACGGACGGTTCTTTTAGCTCAGCTACGGTGACAAGTAAGTTGAGACGCTTCAGCCTTAGAAAAGCCTTCCCAGCAATATGTTGTCACCCTGAAAACAAGTTAGACCACGTCTCGCGTAGAAAAATTCGCGATATCTCACGAAACACTTTTCCGTTGCAACGCGCCTGGCACACATCTTTCTTAGCCTGCGGCGCTGTCACCCGAGTCGCATTGTGGTAAAGCACGATATACGGTCCTTCAGCCTGCTAGTACGCAAAAAATCATTTTATAGTAGTACCGCCAGTAGACCTCCAACACCTCCAACGGGGTGATAGTCTTACACCTAATGAGCTGTTTGAAGGTGTAGTTCCTCATCCAATTAGAAGTTTAAGTTGGGACCAGACATTCAGTTAAATTCGGCTCCAC
>NW_026267170.1:1335973-1340576 GCF_000697945.3 Frankliniella occidentalis | reverse complement strand
TGGTTTGGCGGAAGAGCGGGCCTAGCTTGTTTGGATACTACTTTCAGCTACAATATCACCGGTGTATTTGCCCAAACCCCCTTGGCACTTAGGTTGGTCCTTCAGCCTGCTAGTACGCAAAAAATCTTTTTATAGTAGTGCTGCCAGTAGACCTCCAACACCTCCAACGGGGTAATAGTCTTACACCTAATGAGCTGTTTGAAGGTGTAGTTCCTCATCCAATTAGAAGTTTAAGTTGGGACCAGACATTCAGTTAAATTCGGCTCCACGTCAGATTTTTTTTTTTTTTAAAATTTCCGAACCTGTGCACTTCACCATTTTACAGGTCTGCCCCTTTAAGTTCTAATGGATCACAAACAATCTTCTATTTTTTTCCTTTCAATTCACAATGTGACTTTGTGAATTTCTGTCAAAATTTCACAAAAATTTGTTGAGTCTTGAGATATTTTCTTTTTTTGAAATAGTGATCCTATTGGAATTTTGAAAAATGAAGGGCACGAAAAAATGTGATCAGCATTCTCACCTACCGATAAGCGAATATACCGAGTTTGGGAAAGATCAAGAATGCTTTCATCTAAAATGGTTGATGAGTTAAAGAAAATGCTAGGAAATGTAAGTTGCGAGAAATAAGATCCGTTGTCCTCCTTGATAGCTAATTACACTTACCTAGCGAATCTGTTTTTGTTTACTTAGTTTGCACTCAATGTCTTGCAGTCAATGTAACTGCTCACGGGTCTCCTATAAAACTATAATAGTTGAGTTATCAAACACTTGGTTGACACAAGCGTAGACATTGACTTAAGCGTAAAAACAAGGTGACTTCGGCATCACACTGGTTCCGTGTCTCCCTTCCGTCAACGCGCTGGCGTAGCTTAGAGCCTCCGAGCTCGCCTGACATCCCAACGCGCGAGGGTTCAACACCCACCACAGTCAGCGTGGATTTGGAACAAAGGCTTCCGTACCGCCAAGATAACAAGCTGCTGTAGTCTGAAAGGCAGATATTACTGTTTTTAATTATTTTCCTTAATGCCCATTGGTTGATCCAGCTAAGGTACTTTAGTAGTAGGCATAATCACACGCGTTAGTTCAAATAGCTAACATGTTCGTTGCCTATGCACCGAACATACTAGTCGGTTTAGCTAAACTTTTTTTCCGAGATTAAAATCAAATGGCTTTAATCCAAGACCCGACTGGTGTAGAGCGGTTGAGTTTTCTTTCCCTCTCTGGCTACCGTCATCAAGTTGCAGGTTGTGCCTTGAGTATGCACGTGCAGGACACGTGCACCACCCTCGCGTAATGCTGATGAGGCAGGCACTGCCAACCTTCTCATCCCACCCACGCGTCTGCTGGTGATTCAACTCCCCTGCTCGCCCAGCTCCGCCTCTACCTGTGCGAGTCCTCGCCTACCCCTTACCCTCTCACACAGCGCATTTTTCCACACGCCACCACATAAGACTGTCGTCACCCCTCCCCTCCCTAAAAATCCGCATCGCCCGCGCCCGCCTCACATACTTTGTCTGAAAGTTTACTTGGGTATAGGATGGGGAGGCAGCTTTACGGCAAGACGTTTACGGGGGAGCTGATCGAAGGGAAAAGAGACCAGGTTATGGGTGGGTGAGGGCATGGGGCCGGGGCAGGGGATGGTCGGTAGATTAAAGAGCTGAAAACAGATTTGTGTTATTCACTTTGAGACTTTTGTTCCCGCGGAAAGAACGTCGAGCGAGGAATCGGGGGCATCTTTTGCGCTCGATGACGAAACGCCCTCTTTCTCTAGCTCTCTACCTCTAGAGAGCAGAATTGTACTAGAGCAGAACTTTTTAGTCCTATATTGTACGCCATAGTTAAAATAAGTTGAAGCAATATCTCGCTCGCTCTGTCTCCGAGTAAGCAGGAGCAATAAGCCGCAAGGGGGGGGGGGGGGTGAACAATAATTTGATGGCTCCCTGCAAAAGCATACGTTCTGTATGGTACGCGTCTAAAACATTCCTTCTGTACGAACCGTGTCTAAAACATACTATTCTATTTTAGCATTTTTTGCAACCATATTGTCGATAGCCAATTTACTGGATTTGCAGACTTAAATTTATCGTTTTGATGGGCGGAATACAAAGATGGAAGATTGAACTTTCACCTGAGACTGAGAAATGCATGTTTAATAACTTTCTTCTATTCCCAAACGACTGTGCACGCGAAAACCGACGGAAACGGAGAGTATGTTTTTAGAGACGCACCGTATAGACCGTATGGTTTAGACGCGTACCGTACAGAACGTATGCTTTTGCAGGGAGCCATCGAATTGCCTTGGCGGCCACCGAGGCAAGTGCCTGTAGCGTAGGCAATCTCCAGTCAGGACGTTGGCTGTCTTATGAAACGGCCTACCACCTAGGCGGCCGCCAAAGGCGGCCTGCGCCGTAGGCAATTTCCAGCGGTCATCGCGTAGCTGTGTTAAGGGGGGCCCAACACCCAGCCGCTCCTCCTGGCTAGCAGCACCAACCCACTCGATATTTTCGTGAAAACAGCGCCGTTTTATCGTTTCCCAGGAGCCTAGCTTCGGCCAGGCCGGGCTGGTGGGGAGGGAACACAAAGGACCACCATTGAGCAAGGCCACGCATGTGCATGAGTTATTCACCCTTTACCTCAGTGAATGGTGAGCAGCTGGGTGGGGAAGAGCTTGCCCGGGTAAAAAAATCCTCGACACTTTTTTTCTCCGTTAACCGCCAAAATACGAATTAAAAGCAGATACTTACCGTATCGGTGACGTTTTGTCCTGCACTCGGGCCGAGTAGAGTTGCCAGTGTAGTAAATCAGAGCTGTCAACTGCGGGCCTGCTTGTTTCGTTAATACCCCACCGTAAATGTATTTGTTTGTTCTTTGCGCAAACGGTAGTAATGATGATAACCGGAATCAACGGCAGATTAAGACGTTGAAAAAATCGCAGAAAACGTTCCCCTTTTGTACGTTAAACTATTTGACAGAAGGGTGGGCTTGCTTATACGCATAGGTGTGTTATGATACAGTACACTTGTATGTATTCTACAAACTGCGGCACACACAGCTAAAGATATTCAGCGTATGAAAAGAATGCTTCGTTTGTTGAGTTTTGAACGGGCCGAAGGCCCGTTTTCCGATAGGAGCTATATTACACCATGAAAATTCAGAAGGGACGAGCCGAAGGCTGCCGGCAGGCCAAGCTAGGTCCGTTCCCTGCCGAACCGAGTTGCCGTTGGAGCGAAGCGGAGCTGGCAACTTGGTTTGGCGGAAGAGCGGGCCTAGCTTGTTTGGATACTACTTTCAGCTACAATATCACCGGTGTATTTGCCCAAACCCCCTTGGCACTTAGGTTCAACAGCTATCGTCCCTACTCCTGAATCCAATATCAGTGATATGCCTTATATTTTACTTAATAAAGAGTAAGTGGCTTTTTTGCGTGGTTCAGCGTGGTTTCGTTACTTTAGTTTTTACGAGGAGAGACAAAGATAATAGCACACTGTAAATTGCTTACGAACTATAGGTTCGTAATGCAAACCAAAATGTTCGTAGCTTACGAAGGATTTTGAAGCGTTGTATTACGAACTAATTGTTCGTAAGCTTACGAACAAATAGTTCGTAATGCAAACCGATTGTTCGTAAGACCCGTCTAGCCTTACAAACAATCGCTTTGCAATACAAACAATTTCTTTGCAATACAGTCTAACTACAGGAGTGCGCGGGGTTAATCTGCCACCTGGTACGTACTTCGTTTCGTGGAGTCCACCGTGGTAGTGACGATAGCTAGTCCTAGTCACCTCGCGATAAGTGACCGATGGCTGGACCGGCGCCAGTCACATATCGAAGGGAGCAAAACGTTTAACACCTGTTGGGAGCGTCTGGCTCGCAGCCTAGCCCGGCCGAGGAGCTAATTGTTCGGTCCGTCGCTGGGGACTCGCCCGATCAGTATATGTCCCGCCGACGCTCGATAAGTGACCGCTCTAAGTGTCCGCATGCTGCTGCACGTTCTCAAGTAAGCCACGGCAAGCAATGTGCTCGTCGGCATTGACGGCGCTCGCGCCTGGACCAGTCCGGTCCGAGGCTCGAGTCCAGCAATGGTCGAGCCAGGGCTCCACGCCCTGGATGACCCGTCAATCACACCGGCTTAGGGGGAGTGGCGAGTAAACTTGCAACATTTCTGAGCCGAGGGCCCGGACCTAAAACGGTCACTTATCGAATAGACACTTATCGCGAGGTGACTGCCTCTTCAAAAATTATAGGTGTGACTATTTAAGATGAACCGTTTACCATGAATCATGGCTACTGTCAGCCCACTACACGCACGCAGTGCCGAATATCACAAGTTTCGAGAGTGTTCAAATGAAAACAACATTTCTGTTACGAATGTCCTGTTTTGAAACGAAATGTGCTGCTAACAAAATAAACTTCTCTTTTCTTGTAAATGTGCAGCAATGTAACACGTAGTAGTTTTTGTTGTGGGCTACTATGCGCCGAATATCACAAGTTTCGAGAGTGTTCAAATGAAAACAGCATTTCTGTTACATTGCAGGAGTGTCAATCAGGCAGTAAGTCGTTAGGCGACAGTTATTTTTAACAGTATATATTCGAAAACTGT
>NW_026267170.1:1333519-1334953 GCF_000697945.3 Frankliniella occidentalis | reverse complement strand
AGAATCTGTGACAGCAAGACTTTTTCGGTGTGATAGTTTACGTTTCCTCATGCATTTATCATGAATTTTTTTCTGTATTTGAGGGCCTCCTTTTGTTTCTGTCAACAAATTTAAGACCACCGTCACTTTGTAAGCGATGCATGATAAGAGACCTGTGTAGATTTGCAAAGATCAGGGGACAACCCTTCTGTAATTTTACAGTGCCACCATTATTACAGAGTCGAGTCAATAAACTTACAGGTCCAGTAATAAATTCAAATTACATTTGTCGTAAAATTAGAGCTCTAAAACCAAAATCGTGTTTTACAGAGAGGGTTCTAATCTTCCCAAAATCCTGTAAAATGCCCAGCTGTAAAATTTATTATATATGTTGTACAGTGAAAACAGCCCGGTCCTATCATTGGGCACCGCACACGCTAACAAATCTTTATTGTAATTTCACGACTGTTTTTATAGAAATTTTCATCTGACAGCAGGTCTTTTAGCATGCCCTTCTGCTTTGAAAATGCAGTCTCTCCGTGCCACAAGAAGGATACTTGAAATTTGCAAGGTAGCGGTATTTTTAATGAAAAAAAGTGAAGTAGTCTTTTTGATTGGACTTCAGAGAGCGACTAATGGAAACCTCTGGCGAGAAATTAAGTCCGTTTGACTTTTATCTCTTACCGCTTGGGCTCTGAAATGATTTATTTTTTACTGACGAAAAGAAGCTGAATATGCAGCTTCAGGCGTTACCTCTTGCTCCTTTCAGTTGATTCTATTCATTGTGTTTTAGTGAATTTAACCTCTCAAATAATGGAGAGACGCTTGAGTTTTATCTGGAAATTTTCCATAACGAGAAGTCAAGAATGCGAGGGGTCCCCCACTAACCAACTCGGTGTACACTTGCCCGAGCCCAACTCTCGTTAAACTCGCGGCAAACTCGCGTCAAACTCGCAAGAATTTGAGAAAATTTACGAAAACTCGCGCTAAATTTGCCAAAATGGCGCAAAACTCTCAAAAAATTGATCCCAACTCGTTCCTTACTCGCGGCAACTCGTTGTGCGCCTCTTTTGGAAGTGGGGGACCCCTCGCAAGAATGGGACATAGGTCAGCAATCGGCCAATTCTATTAACCCTCGTGTAGACAGCAATAGCAGCACTGAGTTTATTGCTCCTCTTCTAATTCTGGGGAGACTGGAATCACGTATTGCAAGAAGTTTAATGTGCAGCCAGTTCGCGCCACAGACGACAGCATGTCAGAGGTCTTCTGACAAGGGTCATGGGAGCGGGGGTGCCGTAGACTTCTGCCAAGTTCCAGTTAAAGGCACGTGGAGCGCGGGGTGTCAGAGGTCAGGGGGAAGAGAGAGGGGTGTTTTGCGGAATGCCGAACACTTGTAGAATGCCTTGTGACTGCTGCCTATTTTCCTCATTTTCTTCCGGGGTGCACGAAGTCACG
>NW_026267170.1:1330941-1333364 GCF_000697945.3 Frankliniella occidentalis | reverse complement strand
AAAGGGGAAAGCGAGAAAGTTGTGCAGGGATAAGCAGTAAAGAAAGGAAGAGACGAAAGTAAAATAGAGTTGGTGGAAGGGGGTGAGCGTGGGGATTGAGGAAGAGGGGGGCAGTAACCCTCTTGCACATTCAACTCCTTTAGAAGACAGACACAATTTATCACGCCGCTGCGTCCTACTGCCTTCTCGACCCTCGAGGAATGTAATTTCCTGTTGAACAAAACGACCAACAAAGCGAAACACGAGTGCTTTGCGGACGGGAGGGTGGGTGTGCAAACGAACACTTGACTCCTCTCTAATCCGCACCCTTCGCTGGACCGAAAGACAGATCGTGGATGGATCGTGTGATCGCGTGGAGGTAACGGTAATAACAATGTCCTCTCTGAATCCTACTGGTAAATCAATGGTAGAATTTAACACTTAAAAGACATTACATCTTAGGTACGGTTTTAGAAGGGAGGGGGATGGAACTCCCCCACCCCCACCCCCATCTCCCGTTGTCAGTCCAAATCGCTCCTAGTGTGGGTCGTCTAAAAACAAAACAAAAACAAAACACTGAAAATGGGCAACCCGCAGTTAAACTCCCCTCCGTCAGACGGTCTTTAAACAACGCCTGTTGCATTTCCGAAGGCACTCTACTCAACCAACTGCAAGGTGAATACGTGAAAACGTATGTGCTCTGGAAGTGTTCACCTGGGTTTGTGCCCTCTTGTAAGTTTGCTACTATGTATGTACTATGTTGAACACTTCAATATATTCGACGGTTACGTGCAAAGTTTTTCACACGAACATTATATACTATATTTGATGGAGGGTTAGGACAAGTGGTTAGAGGGGTGCTTGTCCATGCATGCTCTATCACGCTCCCTCTCGGCCCCCTCTGCCCCTTCCCCACAATGGGACGTGTGGTGCCTTGTGTTGTCATGGTAACTCCCCCTCCCGCCAGCTACACGCCAAACTCCGCCACAATAGGCTCCATATTGTATTGGGAGGGGGGGGGGGGATTCTACTAACCACGCTGTCCAGCTGGACCTAGGGGCTGATGTTGCACAACAAGGTATGTATTACGCCGACACGTACGGCAAAAATACATAATCACTTTATGCAGATCGGGCATTTAGCGGCACACCCAGAAAAATCCTTGCTTGTTTTATGTAAATTTTTACTTGTTTCAAGTGCACGCTGACACAAGATCAAATTTACTCTTGAATCAAGCTGCTACTTTCTTTCAAATATGAAAAAAAATCTAATTTCAAAGACAAAATTGCATTGTTTCAATGGTGAATTTCATCTTGTGTCAGCTTGCACTTGAATCAAGAAACTATTTTTCTGGGTGCACTCTCTTCTCTGCGTAACGGCGTATAGGGCGTATAGGGCAGTGCCGAGTAAGGAAAGCTTCACATGTCCTCTGTTAAAACTTAATTTGCACCCTCACTTCCAGCAAGGAGGAAACTGCCTAAAAATTGCCACGGATTACACGAACACTGTGAATATATAGGAAATTCCGAAGACTTCCCGAGACTTTCTCAAAATCTGAGAGGATTTTCCTCAAATGTCAGAGTTCCTCAGAAAAATTAAACAATGTCTTTACCGTCCAGCCCTAGAGGATTTTCTGTCCCTCCACTCGCGACGTGTTCTGTGGCGTGGCCGAGGGGTCGTCAACTTCGATATTCCTCCGTACACGGACTGATATTACCTCAAATATTACACCAATATTAGCCATTGCATATGTTACCTCGATGTTACACATTTTTCTAGTATTATGACGTCACAGCTTGAAAATTGGCGCAATATTACCATTATTGTTTGTAATATTCAATATTCCTCCGTACACGGCCAAGGAGAGTTGACGACCCCTCGGGCGTGGCACGTAATTGCAACGCGTAAGTAGTAATTCCAATGAGTGAACACGGCGAACTACGTCGTGGCTCTATGTTGCGCGAGACGCATCACTAGTAATTACACACACAGAGCGTCCTCCCTCCAGCCCGCCGCTATCGCTGCCACCCACGGCACGGTCGCGGCTGCGGCGGCGGGTCCGACGGTGCGTTCACGCAGTATTCACGGTCTGAGGGGCCCAGTAGCGTGGCCCATGGTAGATCCAGCGGAGTCGGTGTCAAAAAGGACAGAGGAGTTCCTCAAAGTTTTCCCTTTTCCCTTAAAAAATGAGATACGTTTTTACCGTGTGCACTGGCTTGCTCGAGAGCCTTTACCATAGCATCAGGCTATCAGATAGGATTTCGATGTGAATTCATCAGAAATAGATTTTACCGTTAGCTTGTGCTGTGGTTAGTATTACAGCTACTCAAATCGTGTTCAAATTAAACGTTAAAACGGCGAAGTATTGAAAGCACATCCGGATTTTGTTTCAATGTCACAGAAATCTGTTTTCCGTTTCCAGAAATTTATAATCAGATTCCAAA
>NW_026267170.1:1321637-1330366 GCF_000697945.3 Frankliniella occidentalis | reverse complement strand
TTAAAACGGCGAAGTATTGAAAGCACATCCGGATTTTGTTTCAATGTCACAGAAATCTGTTTTCCGTTTCCAGAAATTTATAATCAGATTCCAAACTATTACACAATAAACATCAAATTTTGAAATTAATTTAGAATTTTGTATTGCATACAAATAATAAACCAATGCAAGATTTTGTATCACCGGTACAAATTACTGTATCACAATTTGATATAAAGACTCTGTAATTTTTCTTGGAGTGAAGGCTTTGCGAGTGCAAGGGCCAAATCGTGTCTCAGCAACTGGGAGGCAAGATCAACAAAAGCGCTAACTGGCCGTCTTCTCCGTTGCTCAAAGACTCGTCTAGTGAAATGAAGCCAGTTTCCCTTTATCCCACCCCCTACCCCGTTTGCTTGCTCTCCCACTCTCCAACGCTTCTACCCCTTTTCGTGGGCGCAGCAGACACTGCATGCCAAAAACGAAAAGTCGAGCATACATATGAAAGAGAGAATTGAGAGAGAATTGAATTGAATTTATTAATGCCTACGGTGGGGTACAAAGGGACGGAGGGAGAGATCGAGAGAGAGAGACAGAGAGACGTGATTTGCAGACATTACGATAAGCTTTAGCTGATCTTTAATCACGGGAGGGGGGGGGGGGGGTCACTGACGCGCGGTGGCCCAGGCAGGTTCTTCGGCTATGGGAATTGGATTAAACGGCATGGCGAGCAGCAAAGGCGGGTGGTGGGGGGGGGGGGGGCGTATGCCGTATCCACAAGAAGAGAGCTTTATGAGAACACTACGGAGTGCGTCGTTTGTAACTTCCGAGTTGTGTGACGACAGGACCGTCCGTCCACTCCCAGGGGACGACGAGCCCCCCCCCCCCCCCCCCCCCTCTCCCCAAAACCCACCCACAAAAATCGCTGAGATTTAATACCCCATTAAAAGTCTGCCTCATCTGCATACCTATCAGGATCTGGACTTGCGACTCAGCCTACAGCTTGTCAGCTTAAGGACGTGCGAACACTGCCGATGACTTGTTGGTCGGAAGACAGACACAAACGGACACAAATTATATTCGTTTACACTTGTATTGTTGCAATGGACTTTTTGATGCATTCGCGACTTCGTTGCCCCTATTATGCAGAGTTTCTAGTTATTTTTCCATCCTGGCTCAAATTAAGGTGACATGCCTGACGTCTACGCTGCGTCCAAAGTCATGCATATTCTATTCAGTCACCAGCCCAAGCCCCCGCTGGTCTGAGCTGATGATAGACATCTCCGGTCGACCGGGCGAAGTCGCACCTAGGAGACGGTTTAACCCCGTGGACGGATATTGGATCATCCGTGAAGTACGTCCGCTGTTCTTCGTCCTAAAAGATACCCTCCCTGCCGAAACTTTGAGGAAGAAGTATCCAGAAAAATTTTAAGTATCCAGGGGCGACGTTTTGAAGATAGGACATTTCGAAAACAAATAGACGTAGATACGACAGTGTTGTTGGGCGTGTCTATTTGTATACAAATAGGCTTACTAACAAACGTACAAACGAGCGTAAAAATAGACCAAGCGACAAAAGTACATTTTCTGTTCAACAACGGCGTAAAGGGCTTCGCTATTGCTTAGCTAATATTCACAGACTTCGTTACTAATACTGAAAGCCTTTTTAGGGGGGGGGGGGGGTAATTAATTTACTAGCTATATGTACGCCAGACCACGTCTCGCGTAACAGGCTTCGCGATATCTCACGAAACACTGTGACGCTGCGACGCGCCTGGCGCACAGCTAGGCCTGCGTCGCTGACACCCGAGACAAGTCAACAGGACTGAATACGGAAATAGGGCCTATCGGCCCCCGACTTTGAAGTGAAACTTCTGATATTCGATATTGACAGAATGTTATGAAAAATAAACGCTGTAGTGATAGTAAGAGACCCTTGCGCGCAAAGGAGGGCGTAGTTCAACGCCAGATGTGTGGGTTAAGTATTACTTCCGGTACAATTTAGCGATTTCAAGCCTTTTTTTTGCGATTTAATAGACCATTTGGTCATTTCCACCTTTCGTCAAGAAATGCCTCCTAGCACCAAAGCAGTACGAAATAGAGCAAAATGGACGAAATTTTCGTCCATGGGACTCTACTCTAAGGTGTTACCCCCTAACCCTTATAAAAATATTTGAAAAAAATACATTTTGCGACCTGTAGTATTCGATTTTTAAAAAAGTCAATTTTTGACCTAGGATGCTTATCTTCGAATTCGATGTGTCTTTTTAGCCCGCCTTTCTGCTTTTAAAAAAGCATTAAAGCGGGCTTATGCAACCGCCCTCGTGTCCGTCCGTCCGTCGTGCGTGTAAGAGGAAAGAGCTGAGCGAGAGGTCTGAAAATTTCAGGGTATCTTAAGGTTCACTCCCTGAAAACGAAACGCCTACGGCAAATCCTGTCAGTCACCCCTAAGTGGGTGAAAGAGGGTTACAAAGAAATAGGGGTTGGTCCTAAAAATTTGATTTTTTTTATAGTCTTCTGAGGGGTAACTCGTACAAATAGAGACTTTCGGACGAAAATTTTGTCCGTTTGAGTCTCTTGCACCGTGTGGGCGCTAGAGAGCTTTTTTCGACGAAATTACGGCGCAAATGGCCAGGATTCACATTAAGACGTACAAGGAAGCGTCCAATCGTAAAATGTCAGAGGAAGTACCCCCCCCCCAAAAAAAAAAAAAAAAAACATTCTGAATGAGGATCTACCCTTAGATTTGCCGTATATTTCACTGTTTCGGACCTAGAGGTGGATATATTGAAAACAATGGCAAAAAAAGTCAAGTTTTAAGACTGTCTGACAAGGAATAAAATCTAAAAACTTCACTGGTTCATTTTTCTTAATTGTTAAGTAAAGCAGAAGGGTGGGGTGTAGTCACGGTGTTGACCCGTTACAGTCTTTTGTATGTCCGAAGAGCAAATCCCTAGGGCCGCAGGCCCCCGCCGGAAGCCTTACTTTACTCAAATATGCAAAGTGCTTATTTACATTATTTATTTTATTATGTTCTTCTGTAAATCGGGAGACTGAAATGGTCGGTCCTAAGGCCCGACCACTCTGGAAACTCAAGTGTCGTACAGTATCACACTTATAAGTGCAGTACCATGGTGTCCTACAGTTATAAGTGTAGGTCCAAGGTGTACTGCAGTTAAAAGTGTAGGACACCATGTGGCCGACAGTTAGAAGTGTAGGACACCATGTGTACTACAGTTTTAAGTGTAGGACACATGGTGTCCGACACCTCAAGGTGCCAGCTAACGCAAGTGTCGGACACCCCTTGTCCCACAGTTATAACTGTAGGACACATTGTGTACTACACTTTTAACTGCAGTACACCTTGGTCCTACACTTTCAACTGTAGGACACCATGGTACTGCACTTATAAGTGTGATACTGTACGACACTTGAGTTTCCAGAGCATCGCCGCCGGCAGGCCAAGCAGGCCCGGCCCCTGCCGAACGGAGTTGCCGGGGCTGCGCAGCGGAGCTGGCAACTCCGTGTGGAGGAAGGGCGTTCCTGCTTGTCATGATAAAAAACTACACTGAAATTACCAGAGCGAAATCTCACTTCCTTCTCGACTTATCGTGCGTCCAGACCGACAAACAAACAAACAGAATGAAGCTTTTCTGGTCAGTAGAGTAATGGGCTTCGCTAATCATCGCTCAGCCAAAAACGACTTTTTGCCAATACTATTGATAGTTTTATAAGAAGCAATTTGAAAATGTCTGATAGATTTGTTTGTTGCTAGTTAGTGATGAAAAAGTCTGTTGACGTTAATTTCCGGATGCGATAGCGGAGCAGACGGAACATTGGCCTACTGGGCATCTGGTATGGATTACTTGATTGCTCAAAGCATAACGGATCTAAGCCCTCAGCCTTATTATCTATGACGTACATATCGTTAATTTCTGACCTCAAAATATACATGAAGTGGAACGGCCATATCACAAACCCTTGACTATGGCTGTGACTATCTGTGCCCTATCATCTATGACGTAAGGCCTTCATCGCCAACCCTCAAAACATACATGGACGACTACTTTTGCCCGCATTTGCAACAACAATAGTTGCGAGGGCAGACCAATATGGAAGCATGGCTGCGGACGAGTCCTGATCTGCTATTTCCGGTGTCAAATTTACAAAGAAGAAATTCAGAAATTTCGATATTTGACGATATTTGGAAATTCTGCATAATTGCTATGTCGTGTTCCGATCTGATGCAAGTTCTGTTAGGCATTCATGTCAATCCATTCTAAAATAAGCTCAGTGAAGGTGTTATCGATTTGACGTTCTACCATTGCTCTTGCTGAAAAAACCTAAAAAAGAAAAAAAAATGGTTAAATAAATATTATTTGTCAGGTAACGGAAAATGTGATTGAGATTGACGTAAAGGGTCTTACATGTGCAACAGTCTGTGCAGCATTACGACATTTTTTCAATTAGCGCGCTTGTTGTATTATTGTCCTTATTTTGCCGTAGTTATGTGTACTTATAGTATTATATATTTGCCGTGGGAATAGAAATAACAAAATAAAAAGTCCTTTAGTCGACTTTCTTCCACACGCGACGCGTTGCAGTTGGGGTGAGAGGGTGTAATAGACTTTTATTATTTCTCTCCAGCGTTTCGCCTCCACCTCTCTTCAGCGCCACCCCGGCTCCAGGCTGGCGTATGGCGAGGAGCGGCCTTTACGCCTCGGTGCTGCACACAGCATGGAGTGGCGTGGGTGCCCATTTGTGCTTGCCCTACCAGACTATCGGGGACTTTTCAGATCACTGAAATCGACGGGGGAGGAGAACGGTTTCACAAACGGACGGTGAACTGGTCGAGTCAATTTTGTCCAAGAGACTGTTCTTTCCATTTTCCCTCAAAACTTTTCCCTCTGTCTTTTCAGCCTCTGTGCTGACCCGTTGACGCGTGAACGGCGAGGCGTGTTACCTTGGTCTTCACCTCACCACTACACCCGTAACATTTAGTATTTTCAATGGAAATTTATCGTGCCAATGCATTCCGAAGTCAAGTCGCGGACGGCTTCACGCAGTGTCGCTCCGAGACTTTTTCTACTTAATGATTTTGGTATGGGCTTTTGAAAGGGGTTTTGGAAGTTATCATCTGCCCCCACCCTCCCCTCTCAGCTTCCAGACCCTCGACTGGGAGGGGCTGTGGTGGTGGCTCGTGCTCATTGTTCATTCGCTATCTCCGCCAGCGCGGGGGCCGTGCCGAGCGGTCCATCTTCACCTGCAGATAGTGCAGGTATAAAAGGCACGACGCGATGCCGCCCGCGAGCAGTATCCACGATGACGAACTTTAAAGCGGCCCTGAGCGTGAGTTAATACTGTCACCACTCAATTTTTATGCACAAGGACCCTCGTTTTGGAACTAAACTAAACAAAATGTATTGTTCACCACGCAGCTTGCTGTGGTGCTGGTGCTGTGTGCATTAGCGGGGCAGCTTGCCGCAGCTGACGCAGACGTTTGTGGCGGTCGCGTCGGGCAGGTGTGCACGGGCTGCGACAGGCTGGCGGTGTGCGCGCGCATAGACGGCACGCACGCCATACCCTTGTTCAACATGCAGTGCCCGCCGTACGCACCCTTCTGCCGGCAGGGCCGATGCGTCCGCTTCATGGACTCCAACAACCCGTGCGACATCGGTCCCTCGGTGTCGACCAGCTTCCAGTGCCCCGGGCAGGACTACACGGGCTACCTGCCGGACCCGGTCTCGTGCTCGCGCTACCACTATTGCGTCAACGGCACCGCCTGGGACTACGAGTGCAGGGTGGGCCTCAACACGGTGTACGACCACGCGAGCGCGGCCTGCGTGCCAAACAACAAGGCCGCGTGCCAGACCTGCGCCGGCGCTGGCTACGCTGTGTACGCTCAAGACAACACCATCGCCTTTAACTGTAACGACCCCTTCGGTCCCTCCGTGGTCCTGTGCCCGCCTAACCACCGCCTGGACACGGAGAGCACCGCCTGTGTGCGCTATTGCTCCCGTGATGGAAGGCAGGCTGCCAGCAACGACCCCACGAGCAGGCTCTACTACGAGTGCGTGCTCGACGTACGAGGCGTGGTGGGCGAGCCCGTTCTCAAGACCTGTCCTGAGGGCACCGTGTTCGACTCACGCAGAGAGCGCTGCACTGGCGACGAGTCGAACAACGAAGCTTCTACGCCTTATGATAACCTCGTTTAATAAATCTACAAGTTTAGTTAAGGATTAATTGCCTTTTCCTTTTACAACACATTATTCGCAAATGCTGGTTTTTCTAAGCAGCAGAGCTCCCGAAGAAAATACCAAATTATGAAAAAACGATGAGCCTCATCACGGATATTATATATGTCCGTGGATATTGCGTTTTGGACGTAGTTCCACCTGCAGTTTTCATATTTCCACACCTTTCCATAATTTGTATTGACCTGGGTTCCGACGTGGATAATCGACTCCATCGTGGATTCCGTAATTTTCCACGTGGAGTTTCTATATTTCACGAGGGTTTTGTCTCTACCACGTGGGGGCTTTCTATATACCACGTGTTTCTTCTATTTCCACATGGGGTTTTGTTGTAGTCACGTGGGTTTCCTATAGCCAACCGAAACTTTAAATTGGGGTGACCTACAAATATATTGACCACACTCTGAAGAAAGATATAGTCATGAGCCCTAATTTCGGACAAAATTAGCTGTTTTCGGTCTGTTTCGTGCACACCTGATATAGTATGAAAAATCTGTTGAGATCCAAGGTACTATGGGTCAGGACCTATCGAATGATACCATTACCAAGTCAAATTTAGAGCTCAACTCATGGTTAACCACAGCGGCCATTTACAGACTGTCCGAAATTAGGGACTGCAACAACTGTCCTCGTTTAGGGCACGTCTTTATTTTGAAAAATCTCAGGAGGTTTTTTTCTTCTTTAAATACTACGGCTCAAGACCAGTCGGATGAAACCCATTTTGATTTTTACGCGGTGCGAAATTATGCTTAAAGGTAGCGTGCGCTGCTTACAGACAAAGTGCTCTAATTTCGGACAAAATGTAGAAGAAATGATAAACTCTACCTATCTCGGCTGTCTTTTGCAATATTTTAAGTCTGAAACGGAATTAAGAGGACGGGGATCTAGAGTACTATAGTGCACCGTCGTTGTAGCGAAAACAGTAGTTTCTCACTAAAATCTGCGATGAAAATGTAATTTCACTACAATTTAATCTGGCTGTCCGAAATTGGAGCACGTTTGTAAGGTAGCCCATAAGGAGGCACGGTCTGATTCATGAAAATTTTTAAAACGTCATTTTGTCGGCTAATATGTGAAACGGCTAGCCATTGGGCAGCTGTACAAGTCCGGAGAGCCTTCTTTAAAACTACGCGATTTCCTTTTCGCAAATTTTATTTTCAAAGCTCTGTAGGCGTTACTGGAAAAGTGGTACCGACACCAAAAGGGTGTATCCTGGTACTGTAGGATCCTGTCTTTCCTATACAGTTCTTGGATTTTGAATATCACAACAATTGGCTGAGATATGTTAATTTAAAAATTAGTCTAAATTGCATCTGCTGTTCTGCGGTTCTGCTGTTCTGCTCTCTCCCATAAGTTGATGAGGCCAATGTCACTCTCAGGTGTCTGTGAAACAAGTAGCAGGAAACCGCCACTGCTTTTACAGAGGCACCGCAAACATAAGTGAGTGGACGACACGCCGTCCGTGCGTGCTTCGAGTTAGTGACGGGTGAAAAGTGGCACGTCATTAAAGAACAACGCGGCGTCACTAGTAATACGTACCATAGAACCCGACACAGGAAACATGTCTTCTCAGAAACATATAATCTAAAGTACCAGGTGCTTCAGAAAAGGCGACAACACCGCATTTGATCATTTAGCAGCAACGCGGCAAAAAATAGATGCACAAACAGGAAAAGGGACCTGAAGTACAGCTGACAACCGATAGCTACGTCAAAGATGTGGCAAGGAAAAGGAGGGGTTCGACCTTGACCGACGGCCTACACCTTACAGTGAGTTGATGTGCCGCGTGCTATCAAGGGCACTCATTCATTACTAGTGGAAATTACCAAATCGGTTCAAACTTCGGGGTTCTCACACTGTAAAAATTCTTTGTCACGATGACAAAAAAACCATGGCTAATTTTTAGTTCAGGGGTGTCGTCATGGGTTTTCCCGTCACGGTGACGAGTAAACCCCTATCGTGACGAAAAAAAACCATGACGACACCCCTGTACTAAAAATTAGCCATGGTATTTTCGTCACCGTCACAAAGAATTTTTACAGCAATAGCGCAGTAATGACATGATATGCTAAATAAAATGATACAAACTACGCAAAAGGATAATGAACGACGGTGTGCCAACGTACTAGCTTGTTCACTCTCCTCAGGATTGGTTCCCCCCCTTATATTAAATTCACCCTCGACGGCGCCCAACGAACACGTCCGATCTCTTTGCGCAAATTTCAACGCTGTCCGATCTCCGGACGCGCCGCTTAACACAACCCTATCTCCTGGCGCGCCGTTCAACACTTTCCTCTCTCGGAAAGTGCCGTAAAGGACTTTGGACAGTGTTGAACGGCACCCTCTACTAATCGCCGCCCTCTACACCCCAAATGTTAGTTTGGGAACGAACTCGTTTCAGCAATCGGAAAGTATGCAGTCAACCTTGAAGACAACCCCAAAGTTGAACCGATTCGGGAATTTACACTGGTATGAGTCACGAGTTCCCTTGTCAGCCGT
>NW_026267170.1:1315614-1320957 GCF_000697945.3 Frankliniella occidentalis | reverse complement strand
GGGGATGAATGCTTATAAGATGCGTTCGACTTAGCACTTGCTTAGATGGCGATGCGACACCCCGAGATGTATTTCCCCCCAGTTGCGCTGCTCATTGGGGTGTTGGTGGTAAGGATGATGTGGTTTCACTCGACACACCTTATGGTTGGAACGAATCCCTAACCGTTTTACCCCCTCTCACGTTTAGGCGGTTGCCGGGGCGGCTAGCCAGCATCGCATGTCAGATGGCGTCCTGAGTCTCCAGAACGCCAACGACGACTGCGGTGGCCAGCAGACCACGTGTCACAACAGCACTGCGCTGCAGGTGTGCGCCGACTTGGGCACCGGGTACGTCCCCGTCGGCATCATGCCCTGTGAAAAAGGCACGCCGTTCTGCTCTGACGGCCGCTGTGTCGGGTCCATTCCGCCTCCAACACCGCCGACTCCCGAACCTGCTAAACCTACGACGCCTCTGCCTTACGACGATGTCTGTAACGGAAAGCTCTCCGTTTGCGCGGGTTGCTACGTGCGCACCGTTTGTGCACGCCTGGGCAACGGCATCGTGCCCGTGAGCAACGTGACGTGCGGGGAGGAAGCACCCTACTGCGTGTCCGGGACGTGTCGGCCCGACCTGCCCGCCGACTCGACCTGCGCACCCATCCCGGCACCCGAGTCCAAGTTCCAGTGCTACAGCGACGGCTACTTTCCGGACCCGTCAAGCTGCAATCGCTACCACCTGTGCGTGGGCTCCAAGGCTTTCGACTACGACTGCCCCCGAGGCCTGGTGTACGACCAGACGCGCGCACTGTGCACCCCGTCTGCGACTTGCGCCGTGTTCAACTGCCGCGGCCGCGTGGGCCAATACCAGCTGTACCAGCCCGACAACACGTTGTACGCGCTCTGCATCACGGAGGACAGCAAGGACGCCCTGGTAGCCTCCTGCCCACCCGGCCACCGGCTCAAGTCCGACAACCCTCTCGACGTGCACTGCGAGGCGTTCTGCGCCAAAGTAGGCCGCTTCGCAGACCCTGCAGACACGACTGGAGCCGCCTATTTGGAGTGCCTCGCCTCTTACGTGCGTGGGGAGCTAGTGGGGCCGATCTCAAGCTCTTGCCCCGTAGGGTCCTTGTTCGACGAGCTGTCGGAGCGCTGCAAGCCCATCAACCCCACACCTCGCAACACGACTCCCATCTCTAAATGAAACACTTAATAAAAATTACGAATTAAAAACTCTCATTTTATTAAAGTAAAACCCAATACATCCACTTTACAACGTACAAATGTACTCAGTTCAACATGATTACGCTGAAAGAATTAAAAATGTAGACGATGAACAGACATTAACGACGGCAGCTATTGGCGATAGGAAGGGTGAGAAGAATAACTGGAGCACAGTGCGAAAAATTGAACAATGTATCTTCAAAAAGTTAGCTGCATGGGAAAAAATAAATCAATTGCTTCAGCTTAACATTCGGTATGTGAGCTGCGTGTTAGCTACCTCGGAGACAGACAAGAGAATTAGGACCAGTAGCTAATCATTCGTTGCCGAGACAGTCGCATATAAAGCGTTCCCTGCAGTTGCCCAACTGCATTAGTCGATTTGTCAAGCACGCGCTTTCAGGTGTGGGCTGGCAAGTCAACTCTTCCTTTGTGTGTACTAAGAAGACTGTTGGGTTTGCAGCGTGAACCATAAATACCTAGGGGCCCTCAAGTCCCCTGTACAGTGTACACCAGATTGTAAATATTGCCAAGATTACAGGACAAACATTTTGCTTTTGGGCAATATAACGCCTAACTCGGCAAAAGCACTACTTTGCACTAGATTGCTGAGGATTATCGCACATTGCCAGGGTGGGTGTACACCAGACTGCCGGATTTGTAGCCTCCTCGGTAAATACTCAAATATGGTGCCCCCCGTGACAAATTTTGAATACTAGAATAATTTCAAAATTTTCCAGCAAGAGATCCAAATTTGTGCTACTAAGTAGGACACTTCCGTCCTCGCTTCCGTTGTTCCAATACCATTTCAATATCCTGGTTTGAACACTCGGTGCTCCAACAAATACTGATGTGGGTGGACAGAAAATCCTCTCTGCTAAAAACCATCCAAAGCACCATTTAGTCATACAAACCATTTGCTATATCGACGCGTCCTAACAACAATGTTCTATCTGCAGCGTGCAGATTAATGTTCTATCTGCAAGGTGCTGAATACAAAATGTTCTATCTGCAAAACGGGCTTAGGCGCAGCCCTTCACCTTTGTTTGGTTTGCAAGTAACTGGAAGACATTAAGGCCAATCTGAGCACAGGGAAAGAATCGTAAAGGTCCAATGTTTAATTATTGACAGCAAAAAGTGAAGAAGAACGAGCGGTTACGGAGTAATAAGCATTCCTTTGGAGGTGTCCCGAAACCCGCGTTTCGCAGATAGAACATTGTGTAATACGTACGCTGCAGATAAAACATTGTGTATTCAGCACTCTGCAGATAGAACATTGTGTAATCCACACGCTGAACATTGTTGGTAGGACGCGTCGATATAGCTTGCAAATTATTCCGAAGCTTTCAAGTACAGAGCGAATTTTTTGTTGTTCCTAGCTGCCAAAATCGGCCAAACTGCTAATTTGCTGTAGCTTAGTTTGTAAGGATGTAATGGCACCACCATACACGGCAGTCCCGGTTGAAGAACATTCTTTTGCAAATGCTTATCCTCAAAAGACGGTTGCAAGACTTGCAGGTCGATCTGCACACTCGAAAAGAATCTTAAATGATTCGGTACTGACCGCTAGAAGTTGGGTAACGAGTCGACACTGAGCCTTGATACTTCTCTAAAGCCGCATTTTGCAGATAGGGTACTGTAAAACCGCTCAATTTCGTGTAAACGATGCGCGGCAGATCGGCTCTTGTTTTAGGACAGGTCAACGCAGAGGTTTAGGGATGCTTAGGCACACTGTGCCTTTTGTCGCTGCTGTGCTGTCATAAGGTAGGAATTGAAATAGGAACAACAACGCCTTAGTACGAAGGCAACCGACAGCACATCGCTCTACTGCTGTCACACAAGTCTTCGACTGCACCTGGGTAGGCTCCACTGACACATACTGAAGTCCCCTTTTCCTTCCCGTGCCCCAACCGCACTTGATACCAATTGCCACGGGCAATCACTCGAGCGTTCTCTTGCACCACCTTCATATCTCAAGAGCAGAACGGAGCAAAACAATTGGCTATTTTCATTACAGGAAATCGACTTTACAGATTCCTCGAACCTATCTGTTCTACTGTATTTCTTTTAAGTTCCTTGCGTCAGCATGGCAGGGTCAGGACAGCAAGCTCTTGTTACAAAAGACATCATAACCATCAAAAATGTGATGTAGCAATCATACCGGATTTTACAGACTTTACCTTTTTAACCAAATTAAATTAATGATACTTCTTTTAATCCGGAACAAAGAACGCGCTAGTTCAAGCCTATTCTCTGGCAAACGAAGTTACTGTAGCTTCACTTCGCTACTCCATTTGGCAGAAGCTGGGCCAGTCTGGCCTGTGGGTGGCGTTTGGACCTAAAAGTCACCATTTATTTTTGTACAAAGTTAGGCCCTGCGTGAAGTCGTACAAGGGGGTCTCAAATCGAAAAATGCTTGACAGAGGATTATTCTATTTGTCGTGCGCATTTTTAACTGCCTAAGTCAATGCAATATTGCATCTCTCACTCGGAACCGGGGCCTGGCGCCTGCAAGACTTGGGGTAGGCCAATCCGCAGTACACGGATGCCATGCAGGCGAGATGTTGCCTACCCACCAGGCGCTACGAGAGCTTGCATCAGTCGGTCACCTAACGACACCGACGTTAGAGCCAAACTACCCCCTCTACCGGCGCGACTTGTCGCTTCAAGCAGAAAACTCTGCGTGCGCATAACGCTTAACTCTATTGTGGACACGCGTCGTGCGATTTGAAAACTAATTCTTACTCGCACGAGTATTTGGAAAACCGGCGTGAGCATAACAGAAACGCCGTAGACTGCACGCGGCGTGTCGCTTCAGTTCGTTTCATTATGCGCACGCACTCTTACTTTTTTTAGCGTGTGCATAATTTTAATTGAGTGGTGGACACGCGTCGTGTATTTGTTTCAAAATTAATTATTTCACGAATCGTGTATATAATTACTTCCGTGCAGAAATGCATAGGGACTTGGACCCGCCGCCTAGTGGGGCAACCAAACGGGGTGTGCCAGCGGAGAGAAGTGTAGGGCTACAAGTAACTTCATCTGGCAGAAGGGATGGCCTCATTTTCCCAGCGAAGACAAGAAGGCTACAAATTAAAACAATAAGCTTGAAGGAAGCATATGAACTTCTAAGCTTGTGTTCGAAACTTTGTATTTCTTGTCAATCTCAGCATCTTCGCCTAAAAACTAAATGGGGAAGCGGAAGAAGGGGATAAGTGACTTCAACCCCAAACTGAGATTTTTATGGCATATTATAGTATGGTTCGCATCTACCCACTCTATGGTTTGGGAATGACTACTATTGGATGGAAGATATAGCGGTTTGTAAAAGGAGGTAAGTCGACTTGTCCTCTTTTGGGGACACTCGGCACTTAACAAAAAGAGTTTAGTCCACTTACCCCAAAATTCATTAGAATTTCAATAGACACAAAATGAGTTAAGTTCACTTAACTATTTTTGAAGCCATTTTTTCATGGTGCTAAGTTGACTTAACCCATTTTGCATACATTAAATATATTCAAATGACAGCAGACTATAAACATACTACAATATGTCATAGTAACTCTCAACTTGGAAGTAAAATTAAGATCCATCCATTTCTTTCCACTTCACATACTGTCCTCTTCTTAATATAGGACTTATCTCATTTTGCACTTTGCGGCATAAGAAGGTAAGTTGACGTACCTCCTTTTGTATCTCATGCCTAAAAAATTAAGTCGACTTAATCCCTTTTGGCATTTTTCCAATGACTTAACTCTAAATTATTCTGAAAATGTGAAAACAGTTAAGATGACAAGTTTCCATCACATTCGGGAAAGATTTATGTCTGATATCACCATGAAGTAGAGCTGTGCGAATCGAGGTTTTTGCCTTCGAATCGAATCGAATCGAATTTCAAACATTTTCTACGAATCGGATCGAATCGAATTGGCTCAAAAATTTCGAATCGAATCGAATCAGTCCAAATTCGAGCCCGAATCGAATCGAAAAAAAATCTGTTGTATTTTTCGTATGCAAGTCACGCGGTATTTTTAAACTTATTTAGACTGGCCCTGTACCGTAGATGTTCGACGACTGTACAACGTGTAGTGCGGGCATAGAGCGGGTGCCGCACACTAGACCCCAATGCGATTCGATGTCGAACCA
>NW_026267170.1:1299921-1308884 GCF_000697945.3 Frankliniella occidentalis | reverse complement strand
GTGTCATTAATGATTAGTCACCCTTTCCTTCGACTTTTTTCTCCTCTTGCTCTTAAATCTAGTTTGTGATACTTTCACCAATTTTCATTTCGATATAACTCGGTGTTTCGTGATTCTCGTGCTGTTTTTCTTTTTTTTTTAAAGAAATCATCCTTTTTTTGACAAAATTATTACAAAGTATATAACTCCTCAATCGAGCAAATCCTAGCTGATAACAAGTTTAACACTATTTTGGCGATTATTTCGTCGCCATACTTTGTCCACAGTATTTTCTTTGACAAAGTTGATGTCAAAAATCGCGAGACCTTTAGAAAATTAGTTATTGATTTGAGCTGTTTGAAAGTTCCCAGGTAGCAGATCTGCATAAAATGTGCATTTCGTGTCCAATCTAAACTGCGCCTAAAACGTGAGAAGGCGCCTAATATGCACTTAAATGCGCGTTTCAGATGGGGCATATAATGCGGTTCGAATGCAGTTTGCTATATTTTGCTACCTGGGTTATAGCAAAACAATCCTTTGTATGATAGTTATCACGTAATTCTGTGTATGCCTAGAAATGTAGTGGCTGCTCCCTCGACTTCCGCAAGTTAAAAAAACCGCCCTGGTCATTTTAGTAAAGAGAAACTCCTCCTAGCACATAAATGATGAAAGATAAAAGCCAAATGGAAAAAATGATAGGCCAGGGGTTCTAGCGAGTTACCCCCGGGAGACATAAAGAATATTTGTTTGTTACCTTTCTCTCCCCGCCCTTTTTCTTTTCCATAGTTGGCTTAGAGTATAGAGTAAGGGTCGAGCAAAATGTAACAAACTACAGATAAAAGGACAAACCAAGCTGTCGAAGTTTTGTGTGAAGTTATCCGGAGGTTGAGCGGAACTTGCCCGGTTTTTCATTTGAGTGAGACCGGACAAGCGCCGCTCAGCCTGGGGCAAGGTCCTCCCTCGAACACCTTCACGCATGGAAGTTTTTAAGGATTTTGATTTGTGGACTGAAAACACCGCATTATCTGCACCATAGTGTCCTTTATAAGTCACCTTTCTATGTACATACGACCGACTTGCCAGGGGCTTAACACTTAACACTTAGGTAGCCTTTTCCGTCATGGTAACTACTAATGTTATAACTTTAAACTCATGTGAGACTACTTAAACGTTAAGTCATAGACGTTTTGCGCCAGATCAAAACTGAACATTTACTTGATTTTTTACAACCCTATATAAAATAAAAATTATTAATTAGTAACGTTGAACTAACGAAAAACTAACAAAGGAGGGTGCTCTGAAAACTCAACGGTGTACATTGTATGCTGAAAAATCAGCGATCATTAATGATTGCTGATATATCAGTGTACATGGCATGATTGCTGATATATCAGCAATCATAAATGATCACGTTTAGGTTTTTTGCTGATATTTCCTTTCAGACGGATGTCATCGGAAAGTGGATAACATTTCTAGATTCCTCGTGAAAAAAGCTTCCAAACGAGCTACTATGAGATAGGGTTCAAATTCACCGCTACCATATCTTGGTTTACATTATACCGGCATTTTCGAGAAGCAGACCATTTCGGTAGTGAACCCTATTACATAGTAGCCCGTTTGAAAGCTTTTTTCACGAGGAATCTGGAAATGTTATCCACTTTCCGATGACATCCGTCTGGAAGGAAATATCAGCAAAAAAACCGAAACGTGATCATTTATGATTGCTGATAGATCAGCAATCATGCCATGTACACTGATATATCAGCAATCATTAATGATCGCTGATTTTTCAGTATACAATGTACACTGTTGAGTTTTCAAGGTGTTCTGTTGTTACAGATTTCAATAGTGCTCTAAAGTGCTGTTTCCACAGCTGGTTCCACACTAAGATTTTGCATTGGTTTTAGCTGTTCAAGGGGGTTTTGATGGTCGTTGAACGCGAATTTCATTTTAAAAAATCACAAAATTTAAAGTCTGAATATCACCTTTGCATGCCCATCTGTCAACACTGTGAAAAATATATTTGTACATGTACGATATATTTTGTAATTTTCCATTTACAATACGAGTCGTACATTTACAACCTCCCAGTGTCACTCGATATTCGATTCTAAGTCGATACATAGGGCTAGTAAATTGTACAATTTTAGATTGACTTCTTCCATGGAAAATTTTCCTGTACCCGGTACGACAAGTCATCACAGTGAAGAACAGTTTGAGCTACGGCACCCAGATTTTGAGGAAAGCCATAACTTAGCACTTTCTTTACTTGTAGAAAATTTGAACAAAATCGCATGGGGTTGCAAAAACTGGTCTCGAGAGGATAATACGATCCTGGACCCGTATGGTGACCCCCTAATATTTTTTTTATACATTTTTTTAAGGAAAGTGCTCACTGGAAGGTAAGTTCCTGCAAAATCTGGGCGCTGTAGCCCAGACGGTTCTAGAGATGTGTGCATGCAAAGTTGGCGATGAAGCGCAATACATTTAGGGAATGTTTGATTAAATTTGCGTGAAATGACCTTCAAACCCCCTGCGGGCAACTGAAAGCAGCGCCAAAACATTACGTTGGGGTGCAACCAACTATACTTTAAAGTGAGATTGAAATCTAACTGTGCCACTGGAAATACTTCCCTTAAGATGTGTTAAGTTACGGACCCCTGCTATTTGCACGACTACCGCAGTGCCCGTTCCCTGCATGTATGTTATTGGTTATCTCCAACCGCCTTGTACCTGAACATTTGTCATTCCTTTAGATGTGCATGATGTGTGTCGTGTTGTCCTTACCTTACTCATTCCAGAATGACCACAACCATGCACGTGAATCATTAAGGGTACGTAAAGTCTATGTAGACATTCTGAAAGAAACATCAACATGCGAAAAATGTGCTTCGTAAAATATTCTGTCTGCCTTATTCCGACGCTTTTGTGAAACGTTGCTGTACCTAAACGCTGTCGAATGCTTGAGCAAAACTTTGCCATGACTCAAATTTGATCTGAGCTTTTGCGCCGATACCTGTATGTTTCGAAGACCCACTCAAGTGGAGCGAGAACTATGCTTGGCTTATTCGTCAGAGCTGGACCTCTATGCCTTAGTGGCTTGGCAACTTCCTTTTACGGAGATAAGTACCTTCAGTGGCGTTGAATGTCCCGCGGTTTTGGTCTATGAAAAAACATGTGGGACAGGGCAGATTTGCAGAAATTGGCTATAGCTCCCTCCTGCGTAAACTGGTTTTATCTTAAGTTCACCGATAAGTGTGCTACTTTCAGAGCTTCATCTACTTGTTTATCCTTGAGACCTTGATCCCGACCTTAAGGGCACGCTTAACCCAAACTAGCGGATTTGTTTATTAAAATACACATAAATACGGAAAAACGCGATCTTTCAGATCCACAATTTAAGGCCGATCGCGTCCATAAGGACGGTTTTAGGGTTTCTCGCAGTATTAATAGATAATGTTCTAAAAGTGGCTCGGATATTCGTGGCCCTCACCTAAATCGTCGGTTTTCGCAGGAGTTACCCATAGCCAATTTTGCCCAGGTCTACGGAAGACCACTGTTTCTGAATTTGACATCATAGATAGACCAAAACCGTGGGACGATAACAGCGAATTTTTACCCGTAAAGGGGGGCGCAAAACCACAATGCATGCTAAAACCAGCCAGCAGCCTCGGATTTCGGTCTGATCCACCCTCGGTCACGCTCTCTGGCTTTGCTGCTGCCTCGCAGGGTCCGTGGCGCGCTCGTGGGGCACCAGTTCGTGGCGGCCCGCGAGCCCTGCCGCCAGCACCGCCCTGGCTGCCGCCGACCCCGAGGAGGACAGCGCGGGCGCCGTGTCCAAGCGCCACATCGGTGCCCTCGCTCGGAGTGGCATGCTCCCTGCTTTCCGCAGTCTGCGTTACGCTCGCTCCGGGAGAGCCGTGGCCTCGTCCCCCGACGAGGCCGCCGAGCAGGCGGAGCGTGGCGCCAAGTTGCCCATGCTCTTCGGGAGGTTTGGCCCCGTCCGTTATCGGCGGGTCTGCTACTACCGGTAAGAACGCGACTCGGCACACATCATGACAAGTCGCACCCTTGAGCAGCTCTTGCGAGCAGTTCTAGTTAACAGTAGTGAACGGCACGGCGTGGAAAAGCAGCGAGGACCAGGGATCATTCGTCGTGGTCTCGCACACAGGCGGAGGGTGGCGGCTCGGCTCGCGAATGTCTAACGGCCAGCTTATTGCAGGGAGGATCCCGAACATGGGCCGCCATCGGCAGACTAACGAGGACAGCAGCCCCCGGCGGCGGCGTCCCCACTAGGCTGGCCGCTCTGCGCGCCACGCAGGGGGATGCGAGGGACGCGAGCCAGCGTCGCGGCCGACACACCTCCAGCCTGAGCAGCGCCACCATCACCACCAGCATCACCACCATCGTGCTGCTGCTCACCTTGCCGCCGCTGCTTCTCGAAGGCGTCTTTATCTCTTGCTGATTAATCGCGTCTGCGGCGGCAGCGACGGTGGCAATCGCCGCAAAAGATGCATAACAGAAGCAGTTCCATGTTTGTTTTTTTTCAGTTTTCACCATTAACATTTTGAATTTTCAACGGTGTAAAGTATGTTTGAGTGTGTCGCAACTTAACTATAAGGTATATAAATTTTCATTATACAGTATTAGTTCACCCGCATTGTTTCAAGTGGATGTTATAAGGTGGTTAAAAAGAATATTCTCGCGCTCTCACTTTTTGCTAACTTTAAATTTAAGACGTTTCTTTAGTATCGTGTTTGAGAATTGGTATAAAATTTCGAATAATTTCAACACTGAGCTGTAGATAGTGCAACTTTCACTTTCCAGAAGGTGCTTTCATTTATTAAAATACGGATTGAGCAGGTTTTGCAGTTACAATGTATTATGTGTTTTTCAAGTTAATCGTATGACAATGTTCATAAACTGCGAATTGTACCTAAATTGGGTCATGGTTCCTGTTTTCAGAGTGTCTACAGATTCGGTACACTGAAAAAACAATCCTGAGACTTATTGGCTTTTAAAGGTGCTAAATTTTAATGCCTTTAGAAAGGCACAAAAGTGTCCAAAGGCACCAAAGTATAGCACCTTTAGTTAATTCTACTGCCTTCGCAGGGGTGCGAATCTTGAAAAGCCTATGTAAAGGAAAGGCATAAAAGTCATTAACACGCCCAGAAGGTTGTTGATTCCTACCTTCGTTTTTCCAGTGTACATTCATTTATCTGGGGCTGGGGGGGAGGACGGATACATTCGGATGTTTGTGGCTGGGGCACGAATTTTGTAACTTAAACTGACTATGAACCTTGAGGCAAATGGACAAAAAAGGTACTTTTAAAAATGTCACCCAAAAATACATGGTGGTCCTGAATCGTAAGAAAATTCTGTTTCATATCAATTTACAGCATGACATGTTAGTTAAGTGGAGGAAACTCGGGTGTTTCCAAATGCTGCTCCAAGACAATAATATGTTCTTTCTTTAAAAGACACAGAAAATATACTCTTCTAGCTATTACTACTTTAATTAGCACTGAAAATATACTCTTCTAGGTACATATTATACTGATGCGACAATAAATATATGTCTATAGTTATAAATATGGTAGTATGAAGTTTAGTAAGGGTTTGTCGAGTCACTTCAGGCGTTGATAGGGTATAAAATATACCTCATCAATTGTATCCTAAATTCAAGACAATAAAAGTTAATAAACAGTGATCCTTTTTCTTTTCATTTCCTTTGACTCCTCCGCTGTCAGTCCAGCGCCCGACTAGGACACTCCGGCGCGCGACTCGGACAGTCCGGTCGATGCCCGTCGACGTCCAGACGACCCGGAATGAATCCGGATAATGTTGGACAGTCCGGTGTGTCCGGAACTCGCCGGACGGTCCCGTCAAAGTCCGAAATTTGTTGAACTTAAAGCTGCGCCCTAGCTTATTCCGAGGTTTTAACAGAATAACGCCGTAAAATCTAAGTAAAATGTTACAATTTTGGATAAAAAATCTTACCGATTTTGTGTACCTTCAAAGATATACATTCGCCTAGGTTTTAACTGTTCACAGTAACAACGTCTCATTTTTTGAGGAAAAAGGGGAAACTTTGACGAACTCCCCTGGTTTGACAAAACCTCCTCATACTGCAAGGAAGTCTCCTCAAAGACCTGTCCGTTCGGGCTTCAGGCGGACTCCCTTCTGCGGGCTCATATGGGGTGAAAACGTTTTCAATAGGGGAACACGCCGCTCTTCGCCTCCAACTGGAATGATGCAGTCCCTTGCACGATTGTCGCGCAACGGATGGGTCTGCGACGGTCAAAAAAATTTCTAGTTACTCTTAAAAGATGTCGCTAGTAGTTGACCTACACGGTTAAAATGCTTCAAAGCAACGCTTTGTAGAATTGCGAAGTATTTAAATCCATTGTTGTAACGAGGCATTTACTTTGCAATTACAAAGTGATACCAATTTCGAAGCAATGAAAAGCATCACTTTGTAATTGCACAGTAAATGCTTCGTAGTTAGATCGAAATACTTCGCAGTTCTGCAAAGCGTTGCTTTGAAGGTATTTAACAGTGTACGGGTTTTGCAAAGTTCGAAATGTAAGTTCTCGGAAAAAATCACATAGCTGAAATACGAAAACATTGGAAAATTTGTTTTGTCCATTTTTATGTCGAAACGTATGTAGTGCCTATACATTTTTCAGGGGAGAGGGGTGTAGCTGTATTTTTGTTTACGCTTCGTGTGTATTTCTTGTATTATCTTTTATTTTTGAGTGTATTTGGAAGTATTACTTAGTGTTGATAAGTATTTTTTTGATTTTAGTTTTTTTTGAACTTGTTGTATTTCTGTGTACACGATTCTTTTGGTTTAGCAGCTGCTGGATATTTTTATCCCGTTTAATAATACATATGACAACTAAGCCGTTCTCAAATAAAACAAGCACTGGTAAGAGAAAGCAAAGAAGGGAGTATCGCTGACGTGATGAGAGTGGAGTATAGAAGACGCACTGAGGGAAGGGATGGGAGAGCAGGGAGTACCGCCGTGCAAAGCGCTGGTCGCGCGCTAACGCGGAGTATCACCATCATCACCGTTCGGGGTGGTTTTCACTTGCTTACATGTCGGGTAAAATAGAACTGTTTGGGATTGACAGGATCAAATTTAACTTCCATGTCACAACCTCTCACAAAGTCAGTAGTGTAAGGAAACTTGGGCCATCTAGGAGTTACTCTACTTATAACTTTGAGTCCTTGAATGGTAACATTGCCAAAATGGTTACCTCTCCTAAGGTGCTGTTGTCCAGCTAGTCACTCGCACTCTGCTTGGTCTGACTGTGTCGGCTCGACAGTATAACAGAATATCCGAAGGTGTGAGACTTAGGCTTGATGAGATTTTAAACAAAGAGAAACTGCAGCGTGTCACTGACTTTGGTCCGAGCATGTACCTGGTTGGCAAAGGTGAAGACTTCAACGTGAACAATGAAGATATATGGGAGTTATTGGTCGAGAGGGATTTGACAATGTGCGGCAACTTCAAAAATACAAATTGTGTCTGATTGGCTGTACTCGGCTTATATCCATCAATGCCATGGACCGTAATATGAAGTCAGATGACTCCTTTGTTTACTTACGTCAAGACAATTTTTGTACAAGTCTCAGTGCATTTTGACAATGACAATGAGCAGCAGTGTGCAGGAGCTTTTGATAAAGAGCATAACGTTGCTCGCATTTTGACAGTAATTAGGCATGTGTCAGTCCTCAGAAATGCTGGGGGAGACTTGCTGCACTTTTTGGCACTTGACCAAGTACGTTGCCTAGGGTGCGGCTGAAAATACGAATTCCGATTTTCCAACTTGCATCACTGCTTTTTCCTTTCCTTTTAAGGCCTAGAACCAAGAAAAAAAAATCCCGCGGCTGTGGCACGACCCTAACCTGTGCCGCACCCTACGTCTAAATTTACATGTAATTCTTATGGGGAAGAAGCCTAAAAATCGAAAATCGCATCAAGCGGGCCTCCACTGCATATTTTTTGGCAAAATCGTGTAGAGACGCAATCCTCTAGTAAATACAAACCCGACGATGTTTGTTTATTTATTTATTTCGATTGAACTTCAACAAACGGTTTCATTTGCTCTCAACGTCTCTGTAGTGAAGCAAGTAGACGATGCTTTAGCTTTACAGCAAAAGACTGTTCATGTGAATCGTTGCTTTCTTGCTCGGCCCGAGCAAATCCCAACAGCCTCTCCCTCTCCTGCCATGCTCCAGCAATGCAGTGGTAGCGGGAATATTGACCTAATATCGGTGTGATATCAGGCCGGTTACAAAGGAATGTGGGAGTTGACGACCCCTCAGAAAATTCACGAACATTGCAGTGTCAGAGCACTACATTTCGTTGTAATATTTGGAGAATCGGGGTGAACGAAAACTGACCCTTAAATAATACTCGCGACGAAATTGGGTGGGGCTGCCGAGCCAAGACTCTCTGAGTTCACTGGACTCTAGTCGAGATAGGAGGCTCGGGCGCTATCTTAGAGCAAGCTCACCTACGCTTCCCTGTTAGTGGCCGGACAGAGAATGTTAATGAGCATCAACCAGTCTCGCAGCCAATAAATGGATGATACAAAAGTACAATATTTTTGTGGGCAATTTGGCACAAACGTGATGGCGAATTTTTGGATGCACTGCGGCAAAATGTATGTCTAGTGTCTAAACAAACCCAATGCCAAACCAAATGAGAAGTTAAGTGGCTAGGAGCTACTAACACAGCAGTGAAAATTTGCCATATGCCTTCGGGGAGTTTTACATACCTTCTACATTAACAATAATAATGATGGAGTCTCACTGACCTGCCAATGGCGATGTGCCACTGCTTTGCTTGTGTTATTGACAGGGTTGGGAACGTTACTATCAAATAGTAACGCGCTATCGTTATCGTTATTTCGACCCAAAGTAGCGCGTTATCGTTACCGTTACTGGCTCTCTAAATTATAACGCGCTATCGT
>NW_026267170.1:1294645-1299756 GCF_000697945.3 Frankliniella occidentalis | reverse complement strand
GCGGGCATAGAGCGGGTGCCGCACACTAGACCCCAATGCGATTCGATGTCGAACCAACCCGATTCGAAATTTCGAATTATTCGACATCGAATCAGGCAAATTTGAAATCGAACGAATTCGAATCAGGCCGATTCGATTCGATTCGATATCGAGCAATTCGCACAGCTCTACCATGAAGGAGCACGATAGTGGAAAACTGCAAAGTGCCAGTAATATCCTTGATAGAAGTGCATTCTATCTGCATCATAACATTACTGGAATGTTTATGTGGAAATAGTTTTTTTTTGATTTCCTGAAAAGTATAGTTTTTGGACTTATCCCCTTCTTCCGCTTCGCCATTCAACTAACGTCAAGGTACAGGGTTAGTGCGGGAGTGGGTGCTTCAAATGATAACGCGTACACGATTTGAGAATGCGTCATAGCGGGGCAGGATGTCTCTCAGCCGACCTATCCGGCCAGAAGGACCTGCTATCGCTATATAAAGGAGCTGCTCGGCCAAGACAGCATCAGTTTGCAGAAGCAGCACTGCCAACAATGAAGACTGCCGTGATCCTCGTGGTGCTTGTAGCGGCGGTAAGTACTCACTTGCCTACTCTTCATTACTTCACTGAGGGGCTCAGCTGATTGAGGGGCATAGTCCACTGCGAAGTGATGTTCCATCTTGGTACCTCGAACGTTTAAATGAGCAATTACGGTAACTAGCATCGGACTTCTGTGTGCCTAACTGAGGTCAGACAGTATCTTACTCAATTGTTACTTACAATAACGTATCTGAATTTAGTTAGCCTATAAACACTGAATTATTGTTCTAGTTACAGTTCGGTCTAGAGACCTCTATCATAAATTACGCGCTGTAAGTTTATAAAACCAGGAGTCCTGATTTATGAAGTGACAAAACGAAAAGACAACGAGTGAAACATTTCAGTTAACGTAAACTTAAAATGACTGTAAAATTCTTGCAACATTCAGGAAGTAAATGATTTCAGTTATCATTTAGTTTTTAAATGTGTCTCGTTTCATTGTAAATGAAAACTGTTTACTGTTTCATTTATCTCCCCTCCCCATCAAGGGATATGGTGGGACTACAAAAACGAGTCGTTGGGCGTTCCTGCCCCTGCCCGCAGTCTCGCGCTCGTTACGTTTAATTCTTACCCCTCCCCCCCGTCTCCGTCGCCTCATCACACTTCTCGCTTCCACCGCGTCGCCCTTGACGGCCGCTGTCCCGTCTCGTCCCGTGCCGCGCGGGTCACACGCGGCAAGCCGGCGGGATTGCAGTCCGCCCCGTCCGCGGGCGTTAGCAGGCGCGCCCCTATTAGCGGCTGGGCGAGAGGGTGGATGGGCTGAGCGGATTACACCCTTTTCCCTCGTGCCACGGTAGTGCCCCTCTTCCCTGCCTTTTCAGCTGGGTAAAAGGAGGAAAAAGGCGGGGAGGGAGGGGGGGGCGAAAGTAAAGCTTATACCAAGCAGCTGCTGGCTGCTGGGCAAGGAATGAAATATTTCGCCCCGCCTACCGTTGCCCTGGCCTCTGCTCTGCCAGGGAATCAGGACGAAAGCTTCACCCCGGTCCATTCGACTGGCCTGCATATGTTCATTCTCTGTGTTTCGCCTTACAGATCTGTCGCCTGGGGGAGGCAGTGAGGGGGCCCCGGACACCTGCGGAGCTCCTGCGCATGTCCAGGTACCCGAACCTGCTGGGCGGTCCCACGCCCAACGACGCCGTCTGCCTGAACACGACTCGTAGCTGCGCCGACTGCACCCACGTCAACCTGTGCGCATACGTGGGCGGCCATTGGTCTTACCTGCAGACGTCAAGCTGCCCAGACTCCGCGCCTTTCTGCAAGGACGGCCAGTGCATCAAGGAGGACACGGCGGGTTGTAACCTGCCCCCCGTAAGCAGCGACTTCCGCTGCTATCCCGGCTTCGACGGCTACTACCCCTCACCCAACGACTGCGCCAAGTACTACGTGTGCTCCAACAGTGTCGCCTACGTATACAACTGCCAGCAAGATCACATCTACTCGCAGGCGCGCGGCATGTGCGTGCGCAAGGACACCGACCCCGAGGCCTGCTTCACGTTCCCTTGCACGCCCGGCGAGGTGTCATACCACCTGTACAGGCCCGACCAGGCCATCTACGGCGTGTGCACTGACATGGGTGTGTCCGTGAGCAGGTGCCCGACGGCAAACTACCGCATCGACCCGGAAAACCCTTTCAGCCCCTGCACGGCGTACTGCTCGAAACAGGGCCGCATTCCCGACATTGACGATCCCCGCAAGTACTACGACTGCAACCTGGTGCCCCTGAACAGGAGGACCCCCGACTGCACTCGCTGCTCAGCGCCGGGCACACTCACCGACCCCGTGCCGCAGTACTGCCCGCCCAACACGGTCTTCAGCGCTCTGCTGCAGCGTTGCGTCGAGCCCAACCAGCCAATTCCTTGAACTGAACCCCCTCGCTTCTTTTGATTAATTATCTAATAAAAACGTTAATACAATCAATACATGCCTCTTATATATCTCACTCCTAGAGTCCTTTCATGCGTACGAAGGATTCGGCATTTTTCTTCGTAAGGTTATAACCGTATAGTGATGACATTTAAGACTAAACCCAGCGTTCTTGGTTCGATTGGTTCCCCATTAGTTCAATACACGTCTACTGTCTACTACATTCACAGACACCTTTCATTTCTGCAGCTTAATTCCATGGCTTCGAATTTTTTTATTCAGAAACAGGGATGTTATTGGAATCAACCTAGGCAATCTCAAATATCCTAAGCAATAACTTGGAGATGTGTAACACTTGAATTTGAAGTGAAGTGAAGGGCACTGTGTGCGACAGCGGTGAAACGCTCCCAAAACACAAATATCGGCTAATTCCTTTGTTTTCCTATTAGATTTTCTTGACACCCATACCATCTTTGGAAAATTTGGTGCAGGAATTCTCAACTATTCGAACACACGATTCATAACACACATTCATACCATGGTGTCTTCTCGAGGCAACCGTGCTGCTGTTTAATGAGCATTGCTAAGCAATAGTATAGTAGCTGGTAGTACAGTTGATAGAATACCTGAGGACTGCAGTGCGTGAGCTTCCGGGGAAAAAGTGCTTAAAAATGCTCCCAATAAACCTCTCCATGAGCAGAGTAAGCTATTTTCAGCAAAGTGTATGCCACGTGCCACTGGGTGCCACCGGGTGCCACCGGATGGTCAGTGGGCCAATGTTTCTAAGACGCCGACACGACATTCCAACCTTAGATAACATTCTGCCACATCAGTCTAAGAAGCTGGTTCCTTTGGTGTTGCAGGTGACAGCCGTCGTCAACGGTGCCACAATCGCCAAGCGATCGCTGTCAGCCCTGGCACGGACATCCCAGTTGCCTCACTCTTCAACCACCGCAGACCAAGCAGGACACGATCAGGACCACGGTCATGGCGGCCACTCCCCCGGCCAGCACGACAAGCGAAGCGAGCTGCAGGTGAGACGCTTTCGGAGCCAGCATGGTCGTTTGTGCTGCAAAGACTATGCGTCCCTAGCTTCTTTTTGTCCTGTCTCAGGAGGAGGCCATACGGGAGGAGTTGCTTCGTCAGCGGGCCGCTCCAGCCTCTGAAGCCTTCCTTTCGGCCATCATGGCGGCTGACCAGTACGGCACTGACCTAAACGGCGTGGAGGACAAGCGGTCAGTGTCCTCTCTGGCGCGGCATGGCAACCTCCCCGCCACCATGGAGGACACCAAGCGCTCGCTATCTTCTCTTGCGCGCTACGGTAACCTTCCTGCAACCGAGGACAAGCGCTCTTTGGCATCCCTCGCGCGGTATGGCAACCTCCCTGCCCCTGCTGAGGACAAGCGCTCTCTGTCCTCCCTCGCGCGTTTCGGCAACTTACCTGTGGCGATTGAGGAGGCGAAGCGCTCTGTGGCGTCGCTGGCTCGCTACGGGAACCTCCCGGGTCCGGCCGCGCCGTCTGACAAGCGGTCCCTCGAGGCGCTCGCCCGCGGCGGACTTCTCAACAAGAACTCGCGAATAGACAACAGCAAGCGCAGCGTTGCGGCCCTGGCACGCCTCGGGGAGCTGCCCAAGCGGTGGATGCCACCGCACCAGCGCGAGCAGGCTCAGGATCTACTCGACACTCTGCAGGTAGGAAAGCAGCACGGCATTGTAACAGCGCTAGCCAGCAGGTGAATGCACGTGGCGTGTGACTGTTCTACTTTCTTTCTGATCCACAGCGTGAGCTTGACGAAACCAAGAGGAGTCTCTCCTCACTTGCGCGCACCGGTGACCTCTCCCGTCCCGTTGCGCTGTACGAGGATCAGGATGTGAGTGTTTCCCGCGGAGTTTGAGCAACGATCTTGGTGGTCGAAGATTTAGTGCAGAGCGTGACGTTTATTGACATTCTCCTTGCAGAAACGAAGCGTAGAGTCGCTGGCGCGGACCTGGAGTCGGCCGAGTAAACGCGTCTACGGCTATCCGTCTTACGAGAACGAGTACGCTACCTTTGGCAAGAGAAACGCGGCAGCGCTCCTCAGACAGACGCAGTTCTCCACCCAGGGGACAGTTGAGGACTCTCAGCGAGATGACGGCGACGTAAGAATGATTACGTGTTTATACGTCCATTTGGTTTACGATTTGTCCTAACCCTCTTGCGGTGTGCGCAGCAGCATGGCCAGGCACGCAGGAAGCGCTCGCTGTGGGACGACGATCTGATGAGCGGGGAGGTCGTCCAGAGCCCCTCGGGTGGCGCCGCGGCCGGCCAGGAACAGGACTGGGAGACAATGTGGTCCCCGACGGCCTGGGGCGCGTACTTTGGCTACGGTGACGACGCATCCGTGCAGAAGCGCTTCCTCGGTGAGGGGCAACAGGTGTAGCACCTCTTTGATCTAGACCTAAGGGGATCGTTTGGTACAACCATTTGATATCAAAGCCAATGTGCTCTACCACCGCAACCAGAGCCCGCTGCCGATGACGTTAGAGTATATTTCTGCGTTTTGCTCAATTTCTTCAATTTTCTTTCTTATGTATTTAAACCACGACGTAGTGGTTTAAACGGTTCAATATAGATCATCCCCGCCGAGTAATTGAGATTTTGAGTGTGCAGCTGTTGTGCGCAGATGT
>NW_026267170.1:1284541-1285365 GCF_000697945.3 Frankliniella occidentalis | reverse complement strand
ATTATACAGTGCTGCGTGTTTGTGGGGTGGTTGCTGGTTATGCGTATACGCGTAGGGTCGGGTGTATAAACTTAGTACTTACCATTAGTTTCCACCATGCCAGGAGCTGGTCCGCTGGCACTGACACAGACATCCGAAGATACTTCTCCACCTCATCCTGCGCCGCTGCGGGTGGTGCCTGCACGCGGTACTTGTTGTACCTGCTGGCGAGGTCCAGGCGTGGCGCCTTGGGGGAAGGAGGGCCGTCGGCGTCGGGTGCATCCTCCGCCGCGGCGGCGGCAGCCTCGTCCGGCTCCGCGATAAGGGCGCGCACCCTCGCTTGGACCTGCGTGGCAGAAAGTACAATTTATTATATGTACAAACGGATCGGGACCAACAAAGTCAGGTGTAGTCGAAATTACCTCATCCCTCTCCTCCTGCGGCAGCATCACCAGCTCCTTGAAATCCGGCCACAGGAAAGTTGCTACCTTGGCTTTCATTGAGGGTTTGAACTTGTCGTTCAAAAAGCCAAGGCACCGCCCTCGAGCTACTTCAATTTGACGGCAGTCGCCGTCGGCTGGCTCGCAGTGGTCGCGAAGAGAGGTGGCGGCGAGCAAGACGTAGGGCATAGTAGGCTGTGTCAGGCTGTTTCCCTCCAGAATTTTGGTTTCAGACTTGAAATCCTGGAGGAAACAGGTCAAATGCTGCAGGAGGGCCCGATCCACCTTCCGCATGCGGTTGGCGGTCGCCTGCCCGTCCCCATACTCTTCCAGTGCACCTACAATCTAAAGAGAAAAATGCAATATTACAAACAAAGTATAGGATAGAACACCTTGAAGGGGGGG
>NW_026267170.1:1270692-1277536 GCF_000697945.3 Frankliniella occidentalis | reverse complement strand
GCAAAATGTATGTCTAGTGTCTAAACAAACCCAATGCCAAACCAAATGAGAAGTTAAGTGGCTAGGAGCTACTAACACAGCAGTGAAAATTTGCCATATGCCTTCGGGGAGTTTTACATACCTTCTACATTAACAATAATAATGATGGAGTCTCACTGACCTGCCAATGGCGATGTGCCACTGCTTTGCTTGTGTTATTGACAGGGTTGGGAACGTTACTATCAAATAGTAACGCGCTATCGTTATCGTTATTTCGACCCAAAGTAGCGCGTTATCGTTACCGTTACTGGCTCTCTAAATTATAACGCGCTATCGTTACCGTTACTTTGTAACGGCGTTATCGTTACCGAAAGTCACATCGGAAGGTATAAAATAAGCTAGAAAGTAGAATATTATGAAGAAGGCAAGTAAAAGTCCTTACTAACAGAGTGCAGAATTTTTTCTTGATGAGGTACGGACGGTAAAATTCGACTCAAAACGGCTCCGTTGCATGGCTTGCCGGGAAATAAGACTTATTTGTACCCTCTAAATCGAGAAAATCTTGATTTAAAATAACGGTAACGGCGTTTATCGTTACTGAGGTTTAGTAACGCGTTACGTTACCCGTTACCGACACCCGAAAATGTAACGCGCTATCGTTCGTTATCGTTAGGTAACGATAACGATAACGCACTAACGCCGTTAGTTTTCAAAGTAACGTTCCCAACCCTGGTTATTGACACCTGTTGTGCAACAGCTGCTGAGTGCGTGACAGCCCACCCATCCCCTCACAATTTTAGGTAAATATTGACAAATATGAAGATGTAGAGATCAATGTAACTACTAAGTCCGTTCAAGGTGACTCGTCTTCCGGCCAGACCACACTTTCGATCCAAGGGACGAAGGCTGACACCCTGGAGTGGATGTCGGGTAGGCAGCGGCCGCAAGGTGGAGTCAGACTAGCAACCCCGACCAGACGATGTACTTGCAGAAAAACATCCTGCGTCGTTTGCAAGACACGGTCAAGGAATTGCAGCGGCGCACCGGGTTCACCCTGGAAAACATTTTTGTTGATGAGGCCAGACAGACACAACTCAAGGGAAACGTTTCCCTCACGTAGCCCTCAATGTGAACTCTGAAGTCAAGATTTTTGCACTTGTAAGGTCACCAGGGAGGTCAGACGTCAGGCGTGCAAGAATCGTAACCTTGTAAGTCAAAAAGAGGTACCGATGAGGTCTTCGTAAGTGTGAGAAGCACGTTTTCCTTGGGAAGAACCTTAAACACTGCTAATCAAAATTAGTGGGCGGATTTTTCGAACGGACGTAGTTTCTATGTTTTTTGAGCTAAGAAACTAAGATTTGGCATGCAGGCGTCCGAATCATTCATCTCGAGGCTCAGGAAGTGCGCAAGCCGTTGGCCACCCACAACGAGCGTTCCCTAGTAACACTGAACCATCGCGCGAGACCCGCCTCGCACTCGCCGCCCGGGAGCCTAGTTACCGCCTGTGCGTGGATCACTCGACGGTCGCCCAGGTCCCACCAGACTACTGTCGCATTCGCTTGAATGCGGAGATGTTGTCTCGATGGTCACCTGGAGGTCCCGTGTTCAACTTGAGCGTTGAGCTATAGTGCTCGACGCTCTAAAAAGTGTGCAACACACTTGTGAAACACTTCAAACTATTCAAAACTCGTGTTGCACACATAGAAGTATGCCACACGGTGTTAAACAATTTAAGGTGTGTGTCAGTTGCACACTTTATATATCAGTGTAGTATACATAAGGTAATCTTTGGTAATCTTTGGTAATCATTGCAATTTGGTAATCCGAGGTACACATATTTATGGAGTTGGGCCCCCTCGAAGGGAACTCAAGTGTTAGTTCCCGATTTTGCTCCACCTTAGGGGTTTTGTAGGGTGACCGTATACAAAACGATTAGCAATTAAAATTCGTGCTCAATTTCATATTCGTATCCATAGGCGATAGGTGAAATCCATTTTCTCCAGAATTGACTAAAAAAAGTCTTTTCTTCTGAAAAATCTAAAAATGACCCACAGCTTGAATTCAGTTTTAAAATGTCTATTGAAAGCCAAATAGAAGTTTTGGATTTTTCAGAAATGTTTTCAGAAAATGGATTTCCCCTATAGATACGAATATGACACTGGGCACGAATTTTCATTGCCAATCGTTTTTTATACGGTCACTCTACAAAACCCCCAAGGGAACAAAATCAGGGACTAACACTTAAATGAGTTCCCTGTAAGGTGAGGAAACTGTTCGCATAAAGACTGTAAATTAGTAATAAGAGATAATGCGAGCTTGCTGTTCCGCGCCCAAGCTCACCGGGTGAGTGGTGTTTGAGCAGACTCCGCCAGTGCACAGCTGGGTATCGTGCAATCCGCCGGGAAGTCCTTCGGCCGCAACAGCCTCCCTGCAGGCATCGGCGTCACGCACCGTGAGCTCCGCCATGAGCAGATCACCGTCTACTGCTTGCCCTGCGGAAAGAACATAGCTGAACTAGACTGCAATTTACATACCGTTAATAATCCGAGACTCCCACTCACTCACTTATATAAATAATACACTGGAACCCAACAGTGTACTTAGTACTAAGTACACACAAGGAAGAGTCGACTTGCAATCACATAGAAGAACACTTGCAATACTACACACACGGAAGAGTGTACTTACCATACTACACACTCACAAAAGGTTTACAGGTTAAAGAGTCAGATTACAAATTTTATTGAAAATTTGCCAAATTTATAATGATAGTTTAACGCGCAAACATCTCCGGAACCGTTTGAACTACAGCACCCACGTTTTTGCAGAATATCATAAATCGGCTTTAAAAAAAAATCGAAAGAGGCCGCAGAGAGGGGTCCCTGCGAGTACGAAGCTGGACCCATTTTACTGACCCCTATAGATTTCGTTCAAAGTTTCACATAGGAAAGAACGGGTCGATTTACGATTTCCTACATAATGTAGGCGCTGCTGCTCAAATGGCTCCGGAAATATTCTCATGTAAAGATGGTAACCAAGCAATAAATTTTGGGAATTTTAAATTGTATTCGCTTAAAATGACCTTCAGATTTGCCTTCAAATTTGCCTTCAAACTCGCGGGCAGTTCAAGCTAGTAGTGCTAAACCTTATCTATATGAGTAGGGTAACTACTGTATTTAAAGAGTCATTGAAATCTGACAGTATCACAGGAAAACGTACCCTTGGTAATGTGTGCACCATGGCAACTACACTCGTACACTGCTCATCAAAATTAGCGGGCGGATTTTTCGAACGGACATAGTTTCTATGTTTCCTGAGCTAAGAAGCTAAGATGTGTTTTGATGAGCAGTGTATGTACAACGTAGCAGCATAATAGCAGTAGCTTTTGCATTCCTATTGACCATGACCCAATTTACATGCACTGCGTATGGTTGATAAAAGAAATCTATTTTGTCTGTCAATTCTTTTAACCATAAATAAAATTCTAATCTTACTTAAATTTCAAAGTTATTTTATTTTCAATGTGAATATGAAATGTGACTACTCATGACAGACAACAACTAAAATAAAGATACGCCCACTCATGATCCATTGCTACGTTGTAAAACTCATGTTGTAGCTAAAAAAGAGTGGTGTAATGAGTATTCCGGCCGCCTTATAAACATTAGCTTCTGTACTGTACTGACTACAAAGAAATATGTTATTTCAATAAGCAAATAATTTTTACGAACAAGGTAGATAATGGCTGTGGTCCTCTTCTGTGCCAAAACAACCCTTCTGCTTTGGTCCGAGACAGGTTAGGGGACCCAGAGGTCCACACTTAACACTCCACTTCCACTACTTTTGGGCTTTTTACTCCCATTATACTATGTATGTATTTTAATAAATTGAGTATTTTTTTTTTATTTAGTATTTTAATAAATTCTTTGTAATGCAATATCTGAAACTATCCCGAATCGCAAAATGAAACGTTTGTCTTTCAGTTAAAGAGTTAAAGTCAACAGCCTGTGGGAGTGGGAGCCATGTTTGTTGATTTGGATTTACTATGACATGACACTATCTCTTGCACGGTTTAGACTAGCTATTTATTAATTATTATGCTTATACAACTCTGTACTTCTACCATTTTTTGCATTGCTATATATTTTATAACATTATTTAACAAATCTGTAAGTGAGAGAGCAGACTGTTTACTGTAGTGGGGCTTTTTAGCCCCTTTGTTTGTAGTCTTAAATAAAAATTATTTCAATTTCATCCCGTGGCATGACGTCCTGTTCCTCAAGCCATCCTCCCATCTCGTCTTCGTAGGCCAGTTTAAAGTTTATTGTTATTCATTGTTACCAAAACTACAAATTTTATTGGCAGAGCCGTCCTGTACAAATTGTTAAATAAATGTGTTGAAAAAAAAAGTGATCCACGCGGTCGGCCAGTAACACTGAGGTCGCAGGTTCAACTCCCGGTAAAGTAAGGTATTTCATTACATCATTTAATTGTTAATAACTTGAATATAACTGTAACATGTGCACGAGCTAGACCAGGAAAAAACACTCAAAATAAGAATTTTTTTTTTAAGTTTATAAATATACTTTAAAAAAGGACAAATATTACTCTCCACTAGGAGGAGTGGCTGGGAACATTCCTTAAAGGTGGTTATCAGAAGCGACCAGTGTCTCGATGGGACGTCCTGGTGGGATGTCCCTATCACTTGCACAGGTCCAGACTGGAGTCGCATTCGGTAGTACTGGGGGACCTCCCAGCTGAGACATCCCGCGTCCCAACTAGGTCGTACCCGGGATGTGTTTGGGACTAAGGGTTGTCGACTGTGGCTAATTTGCCACGAAAAACACTGAAAATGGGAGTTGCTTCGATGTCGGTTCAAGTTGGTCGTGGCGGTGAATAAGAAATTCAGATGATGGCGCGCAAAGCTACTAGCTAGTCGACTGACCCCTTCTCGTTTCCATCTCAATTTCGGGAAGGTATCTGAAGTTGCAAATCGTTTTCACAGACTTGCACCGGTTATGTTTGGCTTATTTTTAGACGCCGCCCCTACAAACGCAAAGGGTTGTTATTAAAATTAAATGCTGAAAACCCAAGGCAGACGGGGTCGCCACCTTGGCTGCGACCCACTAACAGGGCGCGCAGAGAGGCGCTCTGTCTGAGGCTAGTTCGACACAACGTTATTGGCAGTCGACCCCGGAAAGTTTTCTGATAGTACATCACACACAACTAACATCGATTTCGGTTCTTACTCTACTTTTTCACGCAGGATAATGGCAATCAGTATCCGAGGGATATATCTTATCCGATCGACAAACAGGATCCGCAGGATATGGGTTATCCCAACGACGACCAAAATCTACAGGACATGGCTAATCCGATTGTCAATCAACTTCCAAAAGATGAGGCTAATCCGATCGACAATCTGCATCCACGGGATAAGGCCGACCGACCACCAAAATTTACAGGATATGGCTAATCCGATCGTCAATGAACTTCCACAAGATGTGGCTAATCCGATGGGTAATACAATCGTCAATCAGCATCCGCAAGATATGGCTAATATCCGATCGACAATAGCATCCAAATGTGTTAGGAAATGACAATGAAGGGTATCCCTGTAAATGGTGCTCGTACTGATTTGCTGTATGTAACTAGGGTTAGCCAAACGCGATAACTCCTCAAATGCCGCACTTAATCATGCCATAGCTCTCATAAATACCATTTTAGCTGCTCGCGTGTTACCTTCGACGAGTTATATATTAGACAAACTCCCCACGTGTACCAGAATGCAAGCCATTATTTCCACTGAAAATAGCGGCAAATGGTGTTTAGAGTCTTTTGGCAGTCTTCAGAAAAATAAAATAAAGGAATATGTATGTGCTGAATGTAATGAAGTAAATCCAATTTCCAACTTGCGTACAGCATTCTTTTTTCGTGGTATCCCTTTTCAGCTGAAACATCTGCCGGATAATCCGAATGTGTTTCAGGCACTATCCACACCTGCTGAACTTGTCGCTCAGTCTCGTGAAGGTTCCCTCTCTAATATTTAGGACGGAAGTATGTATGTACGGGAGTGTATGCGTCTCTTGCTCATGTGCCAGGGCGTATTATATCATTCACTGCAAACGTTGATGGCAGTCCCGTGGCTGAAGCATCCAACTCGTCAATTTCACCAGTTCAATATTCTACCAACGAGTTGCCTCCTGAACTCCGGATGAAGAATTTATTACTAGGTGGCCTCTGGTTTTGTTCCAGAGAAGCAAAGATTGAATTGTATTTGGTGCCTATTGTGAAATGTATGATCACCCTGAGCCAAGGATTTAATTTGACACCCAGACACCAACACCAGCCTTAACAATTGCTTGCATATTGTTGTGGTGTGTTGATTCTGGTGCTCGTGGAGCAGTCCAGGGAATCAAATCACACTCCCGTTATTATTCGTGTAATTTGTGTGAGGTTTGTGGAAAGTATATTTTAGGAGATGTCAGATTCCCTCTCAGAGGGGACGCTCCACGCTACAGAACTCACGAAGGTTTGAAGAACTTACAGATTGCCCTAGCACGACCAGACTCCGAAGAGGACCACAGTGACGGAGAGGATATTCCAGATAACGAGCATAAAAGAAAAGACGTGGAGTGATGTCACTTAGACCTCTAATTAACTTGTCTCGTTTCATTATTGTGGACAGATTTTATGTTGATGCCATGCATTAAATGGATTTGGGAATTTTCAGTCCGCTGGATCGCTTTTCCAAAGCAAAAGGACGGCCTAAAACATGTTTAAACTTGTTCGGGAGGTTTGACCCGTATTGATTCTCGAAGCGTATGGTCTGAGGAGTTGTTTTTGACTAAGAGTGTACTTCTAT
>NW_026267170.1:1266527-1270447 GCF_000697945.3 Frankliniella occidentalis | reverse complement strand
CCCCCCCACTTACACTTCTACCTGAAGTTTGCACTTACAGTAGCCGGAGGCCCCCCACCCGGTAGCCGATATGCGCCGCCCCACCTCGGAGCCGTGTGTGGCCGTGTGTAGGCACACCGGCCGCACCAAAGCCGACATCTTCACGGGCTTGGTAAGGCGGAGTAGAGCGATGTCGTTGTAGCGCCGGTCGCTGACGTAGTCGGGGTGTGGCACGGCCTCAGCGATTGCCACCTCCTGGCGGTCCTTAGAACGATAGTGGCGCCCCAGAGCTCCCCGACCTCCTAACACGCCGAGAATGGCGCGCTTCACGGGCAGGCTGTGGGCATGGGGGACGATGTCCTTCAAATCTCCTGGCGACTTTTAGACAAGAAAATAGAAACGAAAGGGTTTCGATGGGATACGGATGCCACTTAAGGCAGAGTGACACCCATTAGCTGCTGGTGGCATGTGCCTAACCGGTAGCGATTGGCGCGGACCGGGCCCTTTATTGCTGAGAGTGAACTTTGAGAGTAGTCTTTCGATTCTACTAAGTCGCCTTGGTTAGCCATCTCAAATAATGTACATTATCACATCTGTAATGATTGAGCCCACCACAGCTGCCCCTCTTTCTTTGATACCCCCGTGTACTCCCTCAAGGGTAATTGGGATCGTTTGGGATGTCCTTCTAGTAGAACAGGCAGACGCTAGGTCGTTTGCATAAGCCCACTCGATAGATTTTCTAAGGCCTAGAATTGAACAGTTTTAAATATGCCCCCTTCCACAGAAAAAAAAAAAAAGAAAAAAAAAACAGAAACAAACATTCTGAACCGAAATACGTTCTCAGATGTGCCATTTAACCGTTCTAGTCACAGAGTTTGGTCTAGAAAGAAACTGGTCAATTTTAAGCTATGACTCTTCAAACGAACCCGTTTCTACCAGACTGAGGGGGGCCAGCGTCATGGTTAACACCACCGGTTGCATTATTTTGAGCCGCGTCTGGGTAACAGCCCAACAATGAACATCTTACTTCGAGTAGTCCGCTCCGCGAGAGCTTGCCACCCTCGTGAGAAATAGTGTAAATTTTCGAAACTTACGGACGATACAGTAATTCAGAAATACACCCACGCAAAAAGACCCAAGAAGAAATTAAACAGTGTGCTTTGTCTAGAACACCTTAGAACTAAAATTCCATTACAGTGGGTTCGTTTCGCCGTTAACAAGAATTATTAACGGTTTTTTACATTAAACAAATGACGCGAAACTGCCACTGGGATGTTGTCAACGGTTCCTCATCGTAACAGTGTTTCCATGTCTAAGAAGGATATCGTATAGTGGACCACAGGCCAAACCTGTCCCACTAGCCAAATATGGTGTGCCAGGCTATCTAAAACGGAAAGTGAAAAAGAACGAATTAATCGATTAATTAAACGATTAATCTGTTTCCGTCTGCTCAGTATGTGAAATTACCATGGTAGTTTGGTCCGATTCTAACCTTCAAATATGGAGAGGAGCTCGAAACTGATCTGACAGTTTTACATGCATGAAAGGCCGTCGTTGCACGTGATCAGCTCAACCAATCAGAGCCATCACGGAAACAGAAAAGTCAGTGAGCTTGTTCTTTTCCCACTTCCGTTTTGGATAGCCTGGAATACCCTTTTGGTGCAGAAATTCATACCACAGGACCAACTCCTTCCGTTGACAGCCCCACATTTTTCCGCTGTCAACTCCGTTTTAATGGCAGGGATGTTTTTCAGTCGAGCGGTCTACGTGTACGTTTGATGGGCAAGTTTTTAACAAACAAATATACACAGCAATATCTTTGTATGATGTGTCAGTTACTACTATGTGTGATTTGTAGAACAATTATTGGTAACTTACCAGCCCAGCGTTGTGCACCGCGCGGCGGTCAACAGGAAGGTAGGCGATATTAGAGATGCCAGGCAGCCTACCTCCTCATTGAAATAGCTATCGCCGTACACCAGCAGAGCCTGCGTAAAGAAGGGGCCAGTATTTACGTTAAGAGTGCATTCAAACTAATCTATACTTGCCTCTTTCGAAAAAATTCCCAATGTTTTCGTTGATATGGACGTGAAAAAGTTGCCACTTTACGAGGTACACGGTCCAAACATTCGATCTTTTGAGGGAAAAAAGTAAACTTTACGAAACCACCGTATGAGGAAAAAAATCCTCACATTTTGAGGAAGTCTGTACTTGATATGTAGGACTAGTTTTCAAGAAGATCTTCTCAAAATCTCAGGGAATTTTCCTCAAATACATGAGTTCCTCAAAGTTCTATCTTTTTCCTGACACTCATCAAGTTACAATTTTTTACCCCCTCTGTCAGTATTTCTGCTGTTGGAAAACCGTTACAAGCTACTGACAAACTTTCCATTACCATTACGAAGTCCCTTTTTGCAATACTGACAATTTCTTCTGTTATCAGTAAGTTACTTGCAGAAAAACACACAAGTAACAATAAATTGAGCAATTTCTGATGCATAACAACTTAGATATCCATCTACTTTCCGAATAAAAGTTAAAGAAATGCGTATGTACGTTGCATGTGTTCCATATTACCATATTACCATATGTGGATAGTCAAGGGGATCAACGGGCCGAAAGTTGTCTCGATGGAAGTGGCAGGTGTCACGCGGTGTCAACCCTGGCTGCATAGTCAGCGGACCTCCACTGGAGCACCAATCTAAGACGTAGGACCTGCACACTGCAAAACGACGGGATGGTTTGTTAGGGTAGGCCGGGCTCAAAACCCCGCTAAACCTCGAAGTGAAACTAGGAAGTCACCAAGAAGTTCAAAGACATAAACGGCAGGGGATTTGAAGGCACCCACACCTCACTAGTCCTCTTCGTCATTATGAAACTTTTTGGCGAAGCCTACAGTTTCGCTGTTATTACATTGAATACAGTGCAGCTATAGGATGCATACTTCTGCGCGCAAGGGTGCCGTTCCCAGTCACGGGCAGCTGGAGGTCGGTCCAGGTACCGTCCTCATCTAGGCGGCGTAGCGGTGCGCAGGTGGCCCCTGCGGGGCTACTAGGTGCGTGGGCCCCGCTCCAAACCACGGACTCGATCCAGGGCACGTAGTGCGCCACGCGCGTATAGACCCCGGGTAGACCGATGCCGCAGGCTGGGCCGAAGGAGACGACACCCACGAGTTGGTGCAGACAGACGCCACCACCGGGCGACTGCGTCGCGATTTGCAGAGGCCCACCTGAATCACCCTGCAACCCAAACTTGCGCTATTATAGAGTACTTCAGTCTACATAAATAGCAGGAAAAAATGCTAACCCCACATTAAAACATTATGTTGTTAAATTTATAGTGAACGTATTATTATTAAGTTTTTCAATTGCTTTTTGTCGTTGTAGAACAACTATGCTTGTCGTGTAACAACAGAGGTCACAATTTTTTTGATTAAAAGTGATGTTCTCTTCGAACGAATATTAGATGTTCATCGTGACAATCGACAATGTTAACTTTTATAAATAAGGGCTTTACTTTTCCCCAAACAAAAATTACTGTTACATATAAGTGGGCTTGTTTAAAAAGACTAGGTCATTGAGAAACTTGGAAAAAAATTAATTAGCAACATCAATTTTTACAGTGAATATGAGCTTCGAAGCCACGTAAATATATTATGAGCCGGTACCGCGAAGGTGCACGTCCACGGAAAAAAATAATTCGTTGCTTCAACCCATGTTTGAGTTGATTTGGAGCTTGCAAAAAGAATTCGTTGTGGGAACACAATATCCGTTGTTTTAATCGAGCGTTTGCTGGGAGAACGAATTCTTAGTTGTGAGAGCGAATAGATCGTTGACGAAGTGAATAAATCTGATTGCTGGAACGAAAGCGTTTTTAGTTGAATCAACGATCGCCTTCGCTCTCTCAGCGATGTGTTCGCTGCTCCAACGAATTTTGCGTTG
>NW_026267170.1:1256143-1257577 GCF_000697945.3 Frankliniella occidentalis | reverse complement strand
TACCCGACTCGGGTGTTAGCGCCGCAGGCCTAGGTAGATGTATGCCAGGCGCGTCGCAGCGCAACAGTGTTTCGTGAGATATCGCGAAGCCTGTTGCGCGAGACGTGGTCTGGCGTACATCTACCTAGTTTAATGAAAACCGTTACCGAACAGCAGAAGTTTCATGTCCCTGATTTTAGAGTAAGCAGACCCCGACAAACGGTTCGAGTATGTCAAATTTTGGGCCCGGAAGACCCTGTGCCCCTATACCCTGGCCCTGTTCCCGAATACTCTCCCATTAAATCGTCTCGGGTGTCAGCGCCGCAAGCCTAGCTACATGTGCGCCAGGCGCGTCGCAGCGCAACAGTGTTTCGTGAGATATCGCGAAGCCTGTTACGCGAGACGTGGTCTGGCGTAGATATAGCTCGTTTAAAAAGTCAATTTTTGAGCTAGAATGCTTATCTTCGAACTCGATCTGTCTTTTTATGATACAAAACGACCCTGAAATTCCCAGATCGTATCATTGGCTGAGCGATTAGCGAAGCCCATTACTCCACTGACCAGAAAAGTTTCATTCTGTTAGTCTGTCTGTCCGCACGATTACTCGAGGAAAAGAGGGAGAGAGCGATCTGGGAATTTCAGGGTCGTTTTGTATCACAAAAAGACAGATTGAGTTCGAAGATGAGCATTCTAACGCAAAAATTGACTTTACAAAAAATCAAAAACCAAGGGTTGCAAAATATTGCTTTTATCAAATACATTTTTAGGGGTTCCTTAGGGGTAACCCGTGAAAGTAGAATTCCTTAGGTGAAAATTTCGTCCGTTCTGCTTTATCTTGTTTGGGTGCTAGGGGGCATCTCTGGACAAAAATGTGGTGAAATAGCGTTTAGTATTGGGTGCCCCAATTGGGGCAAATATCCACAATGGTACTTAAACCAAATATTACGAGTCGAACCGCACCCTATTTTGGGCTTAAGAGTCCCAAGATTATTTAGTGTCACTAAAACGTTGATTTTTACGTAACAATCTGTCAAAATTCGAAATTTCAATGAAAACCGTACCGAACAGCAGAAGTTTCATGTCCCTAATTTTAGAGTGAGACCCCGACAAATGGTTCGAGTATGTCAAATTTTGGGCCCGGAAGGCCCTGTTCCCCTATAACCTCTCCTTAACTCGTCTCAGGTGTCAGCGCCGCAAGCCTAGCTATATGTGTGCCCGGCGCGTCGCAGCGTAACAGTGTTTCTTGAGATATCGCGAAGCCTGTTACGCGAGACGTGGTCTGGCGTACATATAGCTAGTTTTACTTTGAATCCTATTTAGTATTACCATCAACATTTCATATAAAATTATTACTTCCTGCACTAATACTGTGGTGTCCCTTGTGATAGGCGAAAATTTTGTCCGCTTTGCTCTAGCTTAAACCGTTGAGGCGCTAGAGGGTATTTTTGACGAAAA
>NW_026267170.1:1252884-1255103 GCF_000697945.3 Frankliniella occidentalis | reverse complement strand
TGTTCAAAGACAAACTGCTTTACGTTCCTAAGTCCTATCGAAATGGAATAAACTTCTCTTTCCTACCTGATGTATTGTCTGATCAGTCGCAAAAAATCCTGTAAAATTCACTCACGTTGCGTTGAAGGGGCGCGTAGGGCTCATTCAAACTAAGATTAAGAGAGTTCAGACCTTATTCGTAATAACCATACGCGACACGTGGTCGACAGAATATGAACCGTAAGTTATTATAGTTGATTTAAATGATGAGGTGCAGGAGAACGGGATTCTCGGCCTAGCCTCGCTACCAGGTGCCTCCCACCACCCTGCGACTTTGACCATTCGAAACAAAAGATCAGGAGCACAGATAATCAAAATACACGCGCCTTTAGATGTTTTAGTGTTGCGGAGCTCGTCTCACGACTTTTCAAAAGTCTGGGGTAGGACTGGGACTGAGCCAATGTGAATTTACGAGTCATTTACGCTACGAGGGGAAAGGAACCCTGTAGCGAGGCTAGGCCAAGAATCCCGTACTTTCTTTCTGCACTTCTTTCATTTAAATCAACTACTAGGTAAAGCTGCAGCTTAAGGCTGAGCTTGAGTTTTCCGGAACCAGCACATGTTTTTGTAGGTAGTTTGAAATAGTAGTAAAGTTGATTGGATAGGAGGTTGGATAGTTTGGCCTTGAAATAAGAAGGATGGCTGAAGATTCAGGTTTCGAGTGCTGCCTTGAGAGCCCTAATGCAAGGAAACTTGGCGCTGGCCAACAGTGAACACATGGCAATACCGTTGCCCGAGACAAACTTGTCTACCTAAAATGGTAGCAGTAGATTCCTTTTTTCGAGGGGGCCAACACTCGTGTAATCCTGTGTACAGCCGAGGGTGTAGTCCCTACGTAATCCTTATCTATTCCGTGTAATCCTTGACCAAATTTTAAAACATTATCACTAAATTTAACCTTTTTGTCCAAATAGACCGTTCCGACAGTGCACTTTGTGAGAAGAAATAAAGAAGTCGGGACCGGAACCAGTACCTAAAGTGCGCTTATTTGTGTCATTTGACAGCGACGCATCCGTGCAACAAAGGCGGATCAAAAAGCGGTCGCTGAACAATGACGGATCAGAAAGCGGTCGCTGAACATCGACGGATCAGAAAACGGTCGCTGAACAACGACGGATCTGCTTTTTGCTGCTCTCGGCATATTTGACTTTGGGGGCCTCTCACTCATCGCGGAGGCGTTGTATCGTTTTCAGTAAAACATCAGTTTAATTGTCATCATCTCGTGAATAAACAGAGACAACACCCAACACGATGCGATATCTCTAAGGAGAGTAAGAGGCCTCCAAAGTCAAGTATGCAGAGATCAGCAAAAAGCAGATCCGTCGTTGTTCAGCGACCGTTTTCTGATCCGTCGTTGTTAAGCGACCGCTTTCTGATCCGCCGTTGTTCAGCGACCGCTTTTTGATCCGCCTTTGTTGCTCGGATGCGTCAGTGCAGTTCAACGTGAATGACCTCGATTAAATCGCTAGTAACTGTCAATTCCAGTTTTCACTGATTTAAGCCATTGTTTTAGAACTGTTTCCGGTGGTGATTTCATTAATTCTTCTTTAAACGGGCACTGCCGGAACCATCTATTTAATGGTTTTACAGCCTGAAATTCGACCGAATTCACGTGTAATCACTCAAAATTCACGTGTAATCCCTGTAATCACGTAATCCTGTGTACATCCTCAATCGATGTGGTGGCCCCCTCGTCTTTTTTAAGCAACAAGTTACGACTTGACAAAGTTGTTTTATGATGTTTTCCTACACCAGACTTGGAAACAAAGTGGTCCACATCGTTGCTTGTTGTTCATTGGTAGGAAGATGGATTCAGTGTCCTCATTGGTGGAAATAAAAAGCCCAAGTGTTTGTTTCCTACCGATGTTTTTGAGCCCGCCCTTCTGCTGTTAAACTAGCTATATGTACGCCAGACCACGTCTCGCGTAACAGGCTTCGCGATATCTCACGAAACACTGTTACGCTGCGACGCGCCTGGCGCACATATAGCTAGGCCTGCGGCGCTGACACCCCAGACGAGTTAACAGAAGTGTATCTACAATTTGTCGATGTTAAAAGTATTTCTTTTTACGATTTAATAGGGTATTTCAATGGAGCGCTGCCCGGAACTAAGAAGAACAAAACGGGATACAGAGAGCGGTGGTGGGGGTGGGCGCGCGGAGGAGCGGCGGGTGGAGACG
>NW_026267170.1:1246945-1252834 GCF_000697945.3 Frankliniella occidentalis | reverse complement strand
AGATAAACTGTAAAAATTGTTTAGGGAAAGTTCAAAACAATTGACTGGAAAATTTGAAATCCAAACATTTTGGAAACATAATTTGAAAAACGATTTAGAAGGTTCAAAACTTTCTTGAAAATTGTCATTGAATTTTTGACTCACATAAATTAATTCCTAAAATTCATCATTTTTGTTGACTATACGTAGTTTTGGTGTGTGAAATGGAACGTTTCTGTTTTCCAAATTGTTTGGAAATTTCCAATAAGGAATATTCATTCTTGCAACCTACTCTGGAAACCTAAGTGTGTACTTGAATGCAGGTACTGTGTAATTTTATGTAGTACACACTTAATATCTTTCATAAATACATAGAGGTTTTACTGGATACTTAACCAAGTACACATTACCTCCTGAATACATGTGAGTATGCAGGAAGTACTGCACTCTAGTACAAACTTGGGTTTCCGAAGTATTTGTACAGATGCTCGTGGGAAAATTACGACATTTAATTAAAGTGTGAAATTCACGAGATCCAATGGAAATTATTATTCTATTTTACTGTTGACTGTAATGCTGTTTAAACAATTTAAGTTAACCCTGCAACATATCAGGTTGTAAGTTTCTAGCCTCACCGCGCTGCAGCGCGCCGAGAAGTACAAAGCTCACGCGTGTGCTGCCGGCGGCCGCACAGTGTGCAGCGGTGAGCACCCAGTCAGGGGCGATGAGAGAGCCGCCGCACGACCAGGACAGCGCCGCGGGGTTATCGCCGTAGCCCAGGAGAGCCATGTGGGGGAACTCCATTCGGTCGGCCGGCTCACCGTCGGAGGGCGCGGACGCTGTGAGCGTGGGCGAAGCCAGGGCGCACGCGGCGCGCCTGTACGTGTCGCACTCTGTGGGGGCACAGTGCGTCAGCAGGATGCAGTACAAAAAGGGTTAAAAGTCGCAAACTAGAAGGTGCGGGTTACGACAGACTACGTGGACTAGGTCTCTTAACACGTTGCTTGCGGCATGACCACGTGTACACTGTTAGAAATTCTGTACGGAAGTATACTTCCGTATACGGTTTGCCTTTGGTCGATACATCTTGTATATTTTCTGTACAGGCCAGACCGCAAAGATATGTTATGGACCGACTTCAGTGTTTAAGCCAAGTGCTGAACTGACCACAAACACGGTTAGCGAAGTTACCGTACATTCTGTACGGGGTTGACCGAAGGGTAAGATGCGCAATGATGGACACCTGCCCAGTGATGGACACGCCTTTTTTCTTGGAATGTAACGATCGAAGCGAGATTGTTTGGTTTATAGCACTCCGGTAGGGGTCCTACGAGAACATTACTTTCATAGGTACAAGGTCGTAAAGTGAAAAGTTTGACAGTGTCCATCACTGGTACAGTGTCCATCACTGGGCACCTTACCCTCATCCAAAATTACAGTCACTGACCTGATGAAAATTAATTTTGTGTTTTGCGCCCCTTTACTGTTCTCCTTCTCGTTTCTTCCTCACAAGCCTTCTAACGGTCATTCCATTACACACGGTAAAAAAAGTCTCATATTCTCAGGAAAAAGGGAAAACTTTGAGGAACTCCCTTGGTTTGTGGAAAGCTCGTCAGATTTCGAGGGAGTCTCCTCAAAAAATGTGTCACTCTTCCTTATTTTTTGAGGAGGTTCCTCAAAATCTGATGATTTGAGAATCTGAAGATTTGAGGAGTTCTCCTCAAATCTGGGAGATCCTCAAAGTTTTCCCTTTCTCCTCAAAAAAATGAGACATTGTTTTTACCGTGCATCTATTCGCGCGCGTTCTCGTAATCTAGTTGTGAGAAGTTGATGAGAAATGACTTGACTCTTACTTCTGTCCGCAGTAGAGCGATGTGCGCTGGAAGCTTTTGGTGGGCTCGAAAGTAGCCTCTCACATGACTCCGTGACTGGCTCTGCGGCGACGCGGCCATAGCCAGTGGGCGACGAGGTTGGAGCTAGCGTGGGATACACGGAGGGTGGATTCACCGGAGGTGGGCGGTGTGCTGCGGGCGTAGTGCAGCAGACAATAGGTACAAGGGATTGGAACCTACGGAAGAAGAAAAGCAAGTTTAATGTGAGGGGGGGGGGGAGGCAACTGCAATATTGGAAAATGACCAAAATCTAAAATGATACCAGAAAACAAAATAATTAAATTTTTGGCATATTCCACTCTGTATTTTACGTTTTAAATGTTACTAATTTAAAAGTTTGTTTCTAGTTCTTCCGCGGTAGTTTTTAGTGCTCAGCCCTCAGTAATTGGAAGTGGGAGTGTGATGACTTTTGATCTCGACAAATGAGTGTTGTCAACAGATTTAACATACTATGTATCGAGCAATAGTACTAGCTATTTGTACGCCAGACCACGTCTCGCGTAACAGGCTTCGCGATATCTCACGAAACACTGTTACGCTGCGACGCGCCTGGCGCCTGTGCCGTCTTCTTTAAAGTGCTCTCGCTTCGCTCCCAAAACCATTTTAACTAGCAGTAGGGGGCACGTTGAGCTTCACGTCGCGACTCGAGAAAACGACCCCTCTCGGCGTATGTGGGGGTACGGACCCTGGGTAGGGCGTAACCAAGGGCGTAACAGTAACTCAACAAAATCTCAGACAGTTGAGATTTTTTTATTAATTTTTCTTCGCCAAAACCTGCGTGGGCATGACACTAACCATGAGAGAAGGGCGCCCTGGAGAAGAAGCTTTACAGCCCCTGGACCCCGCTTTTGGACCTGGGAAACCAATAGGCTCTGGCTGCGTTCATTCCTCGCACACGGCGTTGAGTTCATGAGATTCCTGACTGTTTTCCCTATAGAACTGTCTTTTGCCCGACTTTCTGCGATCAAAATTGCGCTTAACAGAGCCGATCACTAAGCGCATTCGAGGTCGGCGGAGCCGGAGGCCGCCCTGGCTGCCAGCCGGTCTGGGCGGTTTCGCCCTGTTCGAGCTCGCAGCGCCCTTATGTGTCGACCAAATGAGTTAAGATTTGGTACCTGAGGGTTTTCGAGCATGCCGATTTCATTTCCGGTGTCAGATTTTACTTCCGGGGTCATCCTAGGGGCGTTATCGGGGACCTTGACCATTGGGTTCCCCCGGAACGACCCAGGTCGGAAAAACCATAACAAAGAAGGTGGGGAACCGCCATTGGGGATAAACGCACTTACTTTGGTCGAAATCTGGATGGGGAACCACCCAACTGGCATGCCCACCAGTGGACCAAAAAATGTCATTTTAAGGTCCAACAAATTTTACCTTCTTCCTTCTTTTGCACACCTCCTCGGCCCGCCTCATCGGCCCGCCTCCTTTGCCTACCTCCTCAGACCCTCGGCCCAGCGACACCGTGCCCCTGCGCCCCGCCGCCCTTGTGTCCTTCTGACTCTGGGCCCTAGCGGCCCTAGCGCCCCCGCGTGAGGTAATGCCTGAGTCATTCCGGTCGCCTGTTTCACCACCCAGTCTTTGAACGCTTATAACTTTAAAACCGTTCGAGATACGGCTCTGAAAATAAAATTTTGGTGCTTTAGCACTCTATTTTAGCGAGACGAATCGATTGGTGTATAAAAAGTCAAGATTCAATAGACTCAATCTCGGCTTGCCACGCGCAAGCACTAAAAAAAAAAAAAAAAACGTTTTGGGCTAGTAGTGGAAGTTAATCTCGCGCGTAAAGGCACTGGGGCCATGCCGTGCCATGGGGATCAAGCCACCCTGTGCCATTCTCTTTTCACCCTCCGACCTCCAACTCCCTACCAATGCCGCTCGTTCACGGGCGCAGGCCGACTAAAGGAGACTCACTGCTTGAGTCCCATCAGTCAACGTCCATAGCTTGCTGGTTGTGACGCTCCGCCACGTACCACCTTCAAAACAAGTAAGACTAATCGCAATTACTTTTGTTATGCAGCTCTCAACACCCTGCTCGAAGCCGCGCTCGCAGACCATGTGGACGCGTTGGGCCTGTCTCTAGAAGCACCGGACGTCCTATACGCTTCGTGCTCGGTCTGCTTCGCGCCTGTGGCCATCAATCACCCCACGAAGGGCCTCGTCAGGGACGAACAAGTCCGGACCCTGCCTTGCCAGTGTTTTTTTTCGGGAATGAAAACCATCGTGCGAGAAACACCAGCAAAGCTTGTGAAGGGGAGGTTGGTGTCCGTGCCCCACAGAGCTCTGCGAGCATGCCTCCGGCTCGTCGACGGTACCATCAAGGCGGAGCTGGAGCGCATGCTGCGCGCCCTCATGGACAGGGGCCGACTTGCGTTGGTGTTACCCGGCGGCACAAACCGCGAAGTGCTACTCGCCAATTCTTAAAAGGATAGATCGTGCGTATCGCAGCGCAAAGAGCTCCGCTCATCTGACCGTATAAATATCACCTTTCCTTCCCACTGCTGATCCGTGTACATACACTGTTCACCTCGCTCTGTCGTTCATTCAACTTTATCCTCTACATTCTCATTCTTGTTGAATTGTTTGAGTGTTAAAATGACTGCTTCATTGCAATCAATGCCAGCGGACATTTTTTTGCTGTTGGCACAGTATCTGCCAGGAAACGACCTGATTGCTCTAAGCCAATCGTGTCACGCAGCAAGAGTTGTCTATCTTTTAGGCAACAATTTTTGGGGAACTCGGACGTTCTGCTTTGAACTTGCGGCCGAGTCCCAACTTTTCCCGCTAGCTGAGGTGACCTGCGCCCGTCTGACGATACAGGGAGACAGGCAGAAGAGGGACTGGAGATTAAAGTGGGTTCTGGACGCCTTCAAAAGCGTGCCGGAACTCATATTAATTGATATTCCCGATAATTTGCCTGACTACTTATGTTTCAGAAAGGAGGCAGGAGAGTTCAGGTTCCTCTTCACCCATTGGTATGAGAACTGAACTCAGTCTCAACTGGCAATTTTTCTAAGCTGTCGGAGGCAACTCTGACGGCGTGGCCGGGCCTTGCACTACGGCCCGGCCACCCAAAAAATCACAACACTTTCCGGCATTTGGCAGGATAACAGATTATTTTCGATTCCCAAAAGCGATAGAAGTTATATCAAATATAAACCTATTGCCGACATGCACAGACCCTCCCGCGCGGCCTGGTTGGCGAGACGAATCGATTGATGTATGTAAACCACCCCCCACACAAAGTACGATGTTCAATTTTCGCCCGACTTCGTTAACGCCAGTGTGTATGGATCCCTCCGACGGGCATGGAGAACGTGTGTGTGTGTGTGCGCGACCAAAACGTGACTCTGGAGTGCCATGCGTTGCGCTCTCTTCTCAGGAAGCCCTAGAGGACGTAAAGTGCATGTTTGTGTCAGTGGATCATGCCTTTGCCAGCAGTCTTTGCCACCCCGCTACTGAAAAGTGATATTCAAGGGAGTGTGCGGTTTACAAGGAAATAGAAACAATGAAAACTATTCTTGGCGCACTGAATTGCGAGGATGTCCAGTTCAGACCTTCAGCCATTGGAAAAAAAGTGGAAAACCGCACAACTTTGCATGTTAAATCACTCGTCAAACAAGATGTTGTCAAGTTCTTCATTCGAAGTTTAAAAGAAATGCCATGGCATGAGTTTCTAGCACGGATGCAAATTTCCACGATACGATAAAAAAAATAAAATTGGCCCACGTGAAGTTTTTGTTTGTGGTGATTTCGCTGAAAACTATTGTTTTGTTATTCAAAAGAGTGTGCAAGGTAAGTAATGAAAGAACGGAACAGGCAACAATCCACCCATTTGTCTGCTTTACTCTGGAAACCGAAGTGTGTACTTGGACACAGGAAATACTGCGTACTTGTTGATATTCAGTATTTCCTGCGTACTTGGCCATGTATTCAGTATTTCCTGCGCACTTGGTTAAGTGGTGTCGACCCAGGAATCGGTTGGTTAAGTACGCAGGAAATACTGAATACATGAGTAGGT
>NW_026267170.1:1238289-1239430 GCF_000697945.3 Frankliniella occidentalis | reverse complement strand
AGCAAAACACTTGCGCACAAGTGCACATGTGTTTGTCATTTTGTAGTGTTTATTCGGATTTTTAAAACCTACTCCAGACTTCTTGTGGACCAAAGGCAAACGGTTTCTGATTCAATTTGCTGATTAAAATGAGCTATGGCATATTATTTTTGTTGCCTTTCACCGGAAAAGTCTATGCATAAATGCGCAAATTCACGGTGTGCCAAAATACATCGTTGGAGAAAAATTATCACACATGACTTAAACTAGAGCGAAACTAAACCAGTCATTACCCGAATGCCCAGAATTCGTCCAAAGGTCGTTCACACTGAAAACGCTAGTGTGTGAATGTCGCTCACTTGTAGGAATGTGAATAACCATAACCATTCGCACATTTTGAGGGGTAAAGGTGTTATGTGTACGAATGGATATTCACACTCCTACAAGTAGTGTGCTACATGCAGACACTTGCGTTTCCAGTGCACCTAATGGGTCCATTGATTAAGATAAATCACTGTTCGACAAGGCTCGTATCATCATTAGTGCTGTGCTTATATCTTAGTAGTAAAGGGTAACACTGTTCATAACACATTTCTAATAGTATTATAGTATAATGGTAGTTAAATTTCGAGGGGGAAATCACTTGTGTACTATCTCGTTCACCTTGGCCTGTACTAAAGACGTTCTAACTCGTACTAAATGCGTAATAACGCGTATTTATGTTAGAAATAGAGCTTAATAGTGGTGTAACAACCCCCTTAGGAGACCATCAAATGTTTTCTAAAATTAATACATTTATTTTTAAGCCACTTTCGTGGGTAAAACCTCCTCTAGCGCGGAAACGGTGAAAGATAGAGCCAAACGGACAAAATTTTAGCCCGAAGGGCTCTACTCTCACAAGTTACCTCTTACAAGGGAAGGTTTTCCGGTGATACACTCAGATTTCAATGGCGCTTCAAAGTATTGTTGTTTTCATCCCTAGATTAGGTTTTGCATTGCTTGTAGCTGCCCGTAGGGAGTTTAAAGCTCGTTTTACGCGAATTTAATTTAAAATTCGCCAAACTTTCTAGCCTGATTATCAACTTTACATGCACGTATCTCAAGAACCGTTTGAGCTACAGCGCCCAGATTTTGAGGGAAATCATAATTTAGCACGTTCTTT
>NW_026267170.1:1237351-1237814 GCF_000697945.3 Frankliniella occidentalis | reverse complement strand
ATTATCAACTTTACATGCACGTATCTCAAGAACCGTTTGAGCTACAGCGCCCAGATTTTGAGGGAAATCATAATTTAGCACGTTCTTTACTTGTAAAAAATTTGAACGAAATCGATTAGGGTCGCAAAAATGGGTCCGGAGAGGAGGTTGCAACCCTAGGCCCCTTTTGGTTCAAATATTTTTCACGGAAAGTACTAATTGAAAGATAATTACCTTCAAAATCTGGGCGCTGTAGCTCAAACTGTTTCGGAGATATGTGCATGCAAAGATGGCAAAATAACGATGAATTTGGGAAATTTTTGATGAAATTCATGCAAATGACCCCAAACCCCCTACGGGCAGCTAAAACCAGTGCCAATCCTAATCTAGAGGTGCAAACAACTACTCCTTAAAGCGCCTTTGAAATCTGACTGTATCACCGGAAAACCTTCCCTTGTTAGGAAACCATCGGATATTTTCTAAA